>NC_061114.1:14769730-14818403 GCF_002878395.1 Capsicum annuum | reverse complement strand
TATATATATATATACATATATATGTATATATATATATATATACATATATATGTATATACTAGTCTAGGATAAGTGTGTTGCATGTGCGTCAGACATTAAGCATTTAAATTTTATACAAAAAAATAAATCTTGCGTGGGAGAATGTACCTAATAAAATATTTATTCATCTTAGTCTCTGTCATATGTTGGAGACCAAAGCACTTGTCAGATTTGACATTGCATCTCCAAATCGTATTGATAAATTTCTAAGCAGCAAACCAGTATATATTGTGGTACTAGAATAATTAGAGCCCCTCCATCGTTAATTGGATGTATCGAATTCTTCACTTTAATGCATTAAAAAAAGTTATGTTAGTTGGTACATTGAACCCATTAAACCAAAAAAGACCTCCAAAGCTAACTTGTCTTTAAGATTTTATTCATCAATTGTGTCTATATTATCATTGTTCAATCACATTCAAGATACCTACAAAATCAGTGCAAAGCAAATCAAATATTATCAACATAATTTTTTGACGTAAGTAAAAAACATAAATCGAACAAAAAGAACAACCTAAACCCAAAAACAACGGTATGCATGAACTAAGAATCGATTGATTTAATTTTTTTACACGAATCTAATAATATTGAATTCTAAGTTGAGAATTTTACTTTAAAACATTTATTGGATGAATTAGATTATATAATAACAACATGACGAATAAAAGAAGGAACCGAAACCTTGTGATAGAACACTGTGAATGTTTTATTATAATTTAATGTATGCGTTCTACATTTATTTTAATCTAGACGGACTTATATTCATATTATTCATAAACAGTTTTTAAAAACATGGAAAAATATTTTTCAAGAAATAATTAAAATATTTTAATAGAAAAAACATAGTCTAATTAATTTCATAAAGTTTTTTGTGCTAACAATAAATTTCATAAAATCTGGATATCCAATATTAATAGAAGAAATAATATCAAAATTTGTTAATCAAATTAATAATATGAGCTCCACAAAACAAAGCTAACTACTTTTGGAGGTTTCACATTTTTTGATCCAATTTTTAATAGTCAACTAGGGTATAAGGTAGGATTTGATCTACTTCTATAAATTATATATATAAAAAAATAATAACTAATCTTAAACTCCTAACTTTTAGGATTTTATACACTTCAAATAAGAGAAATTTTGGTAAATAAAATTCTAGTTAATTTTAAAGATATAAATATTAAAAAATAATTTGAATTACAATTTTATCCAATATAAAATCTACTTTTAAATAAAAAAAGGCATTGTGGGATCTATAAACTATACTATTGAAGTTTTTTGTGTTCCAACTGTTCTTAATGCCTCTTATCTATTTCAAGAACTTTTGGATTACGGATGTAGCTTATCTTATTTTTAAAAGTGTTTGAGCTGATTGTATCTATATTTATTGTTCAATTTCAACTTTTATTCAGATAAGGGAGATCATGTTTTCTGTGATTTTTTTTGTTGTCCACTTGGTGTTTGCTACCCACATTAAAATTCGACTAAATTTGGATTTACGTCACTTTCCTCTTCCTTAACCTTTTGATCTATCTATATCTATACATACCTAGATACTGGTTAGAAAACACGTTCTTCAACAACAACAAAAAATATAATTTTATAAATGCTACACAACATATCATGACAATAATCTAAAAAATATTAACTAAATTTTATAAAAAAATAAAATAAAATACTTGTATACGTCTCTTCACAAAACACCAAAAGAAACTTTCAAACTGTTATACAAAAAGGAGAGTGTATCTCTTAAGTAATGCAACAATATAAACCAACTTTCAACCCTGACAAAGGTTCTAAACAACATAGAAAAGAAAAGTTAGCAATTAAATTTTCGCGACGATAAATCAGATAATAAAGAAAATGATAACCTTTAATTCTTTCCGCTACTTTATTTTGCATCAATATGCTTGTTTTGTTCAAAGATTCGATAAGAAATTTTCATCTAAAAGAGAAACACGAGAATTCATTATCAATTATTGATTTTAATTTCATATATAATTTTTAAAGCTATAAGCTAAAAGAAATAAAGAAAGAGAGAAAAAATGTTGATAATGAATGAAAGAAAAGGACTTGGAACAAAAACAAAAATAAGGAGAAAAGTTAGAAGTAGAGACCCGATATATTTCTTGTGAAAGTTGATCCAAAATATACTTAAATGGAACTGTAAAAAATATTTTTATATAAGATATAATTCTAATTGACTTAGAATTGTTAAATAATATTTTTGGTAAACTTTAAAACAATGGTATTCTAGGTAACCTATACCACAATATTAATTGTCGACGTTATTGGCCATCGTAGAATTTTCAACCAATTGACTTTCTTTTAAAGATTTAGTTAAGGTAATATGTTAGTTAATTTAAAAATCCAAAATTTAAGGTATATAATTCAAACAAGGAAATGTTTAATAACTAAATTTAAATAAATGTTAAGTTTTAAATATTAGAGAAATAGTGAAAAGACAGTTTTGTCTATTGCTGAGTTTTTAAATGAAGGACAAAAAATTTAAATTACTTTTCTAAGGGTCTTCACTGGGGGTGTACAAACCAAACCGTCAAGTCAAACCAAACTGAAGAATCAAACCAAATCGAGAAAAAAATCGACTTATGGTTTGGTTTGATTGGTTTGACGTTTGCAAAACAAAAGATCATTATTGATTTGGTTTGGTGTTAAAAAAAAAAAAACTCAAACCGAACTCAAATCAAACCGACAAAATATATATGTGTGTGTGCGCATGTATGTATATATGCATATATATAATTTAACATTTTATTCATAAAATATTAAATATAGTCAACTTTTTAAATACTTTTTCAATTAGTTTTATTAATTTTCAATATTTAGAAAGTAGGTGTCCCGTGTCCATTGAAGCAAATCTTAATAAATATTCATGCGTCAAGTCAAATCTCGGGCTAGGACTTTCTTAGTTCTGCCCTTGCAATCGGAGGCCATACACCGACTGCTAAATTTAAAGTTAGAACTTGGCTCATAGTAGCATTAATCGGTGTAGATGAGTTTTCAGCAGACTCACTCTCACCTTTGATACTAGTAGTTTCTTGTTTGTTCTTTATCCTTGGACCATCTATAAAGATGCATACAACCACTTTTTAACAAAATTTAATTACTATTTTCTTGTCATATAGAACGGGGAAACAAATACTCTTTCCAATTCTTTAAAGTATCCTTTTAAGGATTTCTAAATTTTTATGCTATTTAATTCTAATGTGGGGATATACAAATGGGTGTGGGTCGGGTCATGTTAAATAAATTGATTTTTTTTAATGGATCTCATATTTTAAAATTAATATTGATTTCTTTTAATTAATGATGTGGACCTCTATTAAAAGACCACGTGATAAAGTTGTTTTTGAAAAATTCATTGTTAAAAAGTAATAGTATGGATGAGTTGATTTTGTAGCAGCGAGGACATGAACGAGTCGAACTTTTAACTGATGACATAAATGAACCTTTTTTTATAATTCAGTGACATATTTGAGTCTTTTTCCTATTATTATTAGGTTTGCTTCATCTTCGAATGTGAACTTGTGTTTTGAAAATGGTTAAATTTAGTAACTTGAGAATGTGAACTTGTATTTTGAAAATGATTAAGTGTAGTCATTTGAAATGTGAATTCGTGACTTGAAAATGGTCTAAGAATATTGACTTGAAATGTGAATTAGTGATTTGAAAATGATTAAGTCTAATTACTTGAAATGCTGATTAGTGATATGAAAATGTGAACTTGTGTTTTGAAAATGATTAAATATTGACACTCAATTTTGACCCTCCTTAATTCTAATTTATTTTTGTCGAGCATCGAAATAACATATCAAATTACTTTATTTCATTACTGTTTCTATAATTACTAAAAAAAATATACATATTATATTATCGAAATCACTGCTATCATTTTACACTTGTTATTTTTGTTAAATAATTGATTTATCATCGTCTTATTTTAGATTTCGTACTTATTATTATATCCCTTGGTATTAAATTAGAAGCCTAAGAAAAACAATTCAAAAGAAGAAAGGAGACATGAAGAGAATTGGCCCAACAAAATAATCCAAAAGATACTTCAATTGCAGGCTATATCAGATCAGCCCATAAAAATTTAATTTGCAGCCCAAACCCAATTCAAGCCCATTCTTTTCTCACTCTCTCCCAAATAATGATTTACTTTTTTCCTCTTCCATATTTAGTTCCAGCAATCCTCAACCATGGCAGAGATAGCCAGACCTATTCTCGTACAAATTTCTTAAAATTTCTGAAAAAGAATGAAATTTTCAGAAATTCATTTTGGAGCCAAAAAAATAAAATAAAATAAATCAAAATCTGGGAGCCCTAAACCTAATGTTCATACATCCTTCTTTGAGCCTAAGAACAAGCTTAGGGCAGCCTTCTCCATTCTCTAAAATACTCATCAAAATCTGGGCTTAGCTTGTTTGTTTTCTCTCTTTTTTCTCTTCAGCGGAGAAGAAGCATTTTCTCTGTCCATTATTTACTAATTTTGCTCTAACAATCTGATTCAAGCACCCTGTTCGCTGCCCCGCAACAGGTGATAATCGCCTTCCTTTTCCTTTATCTTGGCTTTGTGGTAAATGTTGTGTGAAATTCATGTGTTGTAGGTAGTTTTTTTTTTGTTTAGTTTAATCATGAATGTTTACTGATGTAAATATGTAGTTTGTGTTTTGTTCAACTATGTTGCAAACTAAGACTTTAACCAAAGTTTTCCACTCTTTTTGTTTAAAACGTGGACCTATAATTATAAATCTAGGAAAATTTGGATTTATGCCTCCGTTTTACTCTGCTTAAACAATTTATCAAATCTTTATTTTGTTTAGCATAGTGAGGTATGAGCTTTAAAATAATAATGCCATTAACATATGGTAGAATTATTAACTTTATGCACTGTCACATTAGATAATGTATCTTAGGCATAAACATGTGGTAGTTTTTTTTTTTTTTTTTTTGTCAAAAGATAAATAAATGGATGTGCAGTGTACTAACTTAAGGTCATTCATACAATTTGAAGCCATTGCCTTAATTTTTTAAGGGTGTTTATTTGCTATCATGTTCTCTGTATTGTTGGAGTTGAGTACACTCTGATTTTAATTGTTTTTGTTTTGCCTTCATTGTTGAGATCTTTGTCCAATTACTCTCTTTCTTTACTCTTAACATGAACACTTTGGGAGCAAAATGGAGTCTTCCTACAAGACTCATTGCCTTAAGAGAAGCCTCGCTTGTGAAGCTCGACGTTCACCTACAACGTGCATCTCTCATTATGCATTATCCTCGCATTCTCCAACTCCAAACGGAAAACAAAATGAGTTTGAAAGATTGTCCACTCTTATCCCAGCTTTTCCTTGTTTCTTTACATAGTTCGTTGTGTTTATCTATTCAATAGTGCCTTTAACATTGTGGGTTTTATTTATTTGGTAGTGTCCTCAACATTTTGGATTGTTTTAACATAATATCAAGGCCTAGAATAACTTTGAACATAGAAAGGGTCACGAATTTGTTATGAATTTATTCCCTTTTTCACTTCAATAATATAGTCATTATTTTAACAATGAAATCTTCTCATGTTTAAATTCAACTAATATAAGGTTTCAACTAGTTTCGTATACTTTTCAAAATTTGAAGAGTGTTTCCTTATTTATAATTTAGATTTCCTATCTTAAAAGTTTATTCTTGTTTCAATTTTCTAAGATTTATGTCTTAGGCTAATTACTATTTTTCAAAAAAAAAAACAAAAAACAAAGATTTTCAAAGCAAAGTGAGACTGACTTTTAGTTACAACAAATGCCTTTATTTCAATTTTTGTCGATACACTTCTGAATGCAAAACATTTTTTTTCAAAGAGTAAGAATGCAAATCGATTTTTAAAAAATGTTTTCCCGCTTAATTACCCGGCTTTTTCAATTTTTCTTTAGCATTCTTTAAATTTTAATTAATTAACCTAAGTTTGGCCAGTTAACCATTTTTAACGGATCTCAAAGGGTTTTTTACACCTTCCCTTTAGGATAGTTAGAACCTTTATCTAAAATCATATAGGTTAATAGACCTTTAGATCATCACTTTAGCAAAAAATAGGTATCCTAATTTACCTTAAAAATAATTAGTTGGTGACTCTTTAAAATTGCATAAGAATCATCAATATGTTGTACACCGTTTTGACTTTGGTTAAAATGAGTAATAACATTAGTAATTTGAAAATGTGAATTAGTGGCTAGAAATTGGTTAAGTATAGTGACTTTAAATGTGAACTAGTGACTTGAAAAATACTGAATTGTAGTCACTTGAAATATTGAAATAGTGACTTCAAATGTGAATTAGTGACTTGAAAATGGCTAAGTATATTGACTTGAAATGTGAATTAGTGACATGAAAATGGTTAAGTGTAGTCACTTGAAATGTGAATTAGTGACTTGAAAATGGTTTAGTGTAATTACTTGAAATGTGAATCACGTACTTGAAAATGGTTGTGTAGTGACTTGAGAATGTGAATTCGTGTTTTGAAAATAGTTAAGTGTAGTAACTTGAAATATGAATTAGGGACTTGAGAATGATTGTGAAGTGACTTGAATTGTGTACTAATGACTTGAAAATTGTTAAGTGTAGTGACTTTAAATGTGAACTAGTGACTTGAAAATGACGAGGTTTAGTCATTTGAAACATTGAAATAGTGACTTAAAAATGGTTGAGTATAGTAACTTAAAATAGTGAACTAATGATTTGAAAATGGTTAAGGGTCGCTACTTGAAATGTGAACTAATTACTTGAAAGTGGTTAAGTTTAGTTACTTGAAATGTGAATTAGTTATTTGAAAATGATTAAGTGTAGTCACTTGAAATGTGTATTAGTGACTTGAAAATGGTTATGTCTAGTTAATTGAAATGTGAATTAGTGTCTTGAAAATGTAAACTTGAATTTGAAAATGGTTAAGTGTAGTCTCTTGAAGAAGTGACTTGAAAATGACTAAGGATAGTAACTTGAAATGTGAATTAGTGACTTGAAAATAGTTATGTTTATTGACTTGAGAATGTGAACTTGTGTTTTGAAAGTAGTTAAGTGTAGTAATTTGAAAATGTGAATTAGTGATTTGAAAGTGGTTAAGTGTAGTCACTTGAAGTGTGAATTAGTGACTTAAAAATGGTGAAGTATAGTCATTTGAAATAGTGATTTGAATTTGATTGAGTGTAGTGACTTGAAAATTGTTTGTTTTATTAAAAAAATAATTAATTAAATATGTGGTCGTTTTTTATAAAAAATTAATTAAAGCGACCACCTGTGGTTACTACACTTAACTACTTTCATAACACAAGTTCACATTCTCAAGTTAATTAATTAAATAAATAAAAACGACTGTTAAAATTAATTAATTAAATATATATGTATATACACACACACAAAAAAGCGATCACATATGATCGTTTTTGTTAAAATTACTTAATTAAATATATATATATACACAAAAGCGATCACATATAATCGCTTTTGTTAAAATTACTTAAGTAAATATATATATACAAAAACGACCACATATGGTTGCTTTTGTTAAAATTAACTAATTTTATATATTTATACAAAAGCGACCACATGTGATCGCTTTTGTTCAAATTATATATATAAAAGCGACTACATGTGGTCTCTTTTGTTAAAATTAATTGATTAAATATATATAAAATAGCGATGACACTTTCTATGGAGCTTATGAATATCTGCAAAAGAATAGAAATATAAAATAATATGTAGCATATATAACTTAAAAAAGAAAAGATTACATACCATCCGTGAGAGCTTTGATAATACCCTTTCGATGTTTTTCTTTTAATTTTCAAAAGCTTTTTCTGTGGTGCGAAAATTGTTCATTTCCTGTATATTCCCATGGTCACAAGAAAGAGAAACTCTATTTCAAGAAATAATCATTTTTTCATATGATTTCCTTTTGGAATAGAATGGTCACAAAATCTTCATTATTGCATATATAATGTTGGTTTCAATCGTATGCAATAATCAAGGTAGAATCTAATAACAGTAGCATATAAGAAAAAGAATTATCTATTTTTTTCATACAACTGTAACATCATCGGATGATGATCGGAAATTATATTGCATAGAATATCTGAATCTATAGGAGAGAATTGACTCTTAAAATCTTTGCTAAACACAATCTTATCTAATTTTGATGATCTTGATTGTTTATTATCGGTAAATTTAAATGTATAGATACCATTGGAGGTTTCTTGATCAATGACACCAATCTCTCGACTAAATCTTTTGAGATCAATGACACCAATCTCTCGACTAAGTCTTTTGAAATTAAAAAAGTTTATTTTTTCACTTGTTGCTATATAATTTTTTTTCATATTTATTCGAATATCATCAAAAGTGAACTTGAAGTCTCCCATGATTATCCAATTGTCAAGCTTAAAGTGATCTATACTTAAGCCTAATTTTGGGTTGCCGGTGCACCTCGTAAAAATTGAATCTAACATTAGGATCTTTCACTAGATAAAACTTTGTAGTTATGTCGTAGCTATTTGTAGTGATGATATTTGGTTTATATTCTTTGATAATTTTACGATAAAAAATGTTCATATATTTAGTTTTTGCTGTAGTTTCAACTACCTTCGTATCCCATAATAACATCATATTCATATTCTCATGTGTAGCAATACAACAATTTAGATTATCATTTTTATACAGTTCTTCAATACTTTTCGGCTTCACACACTCCTGGAATAGAATTATATTATAATTTCAGTTTTTTAAACATCTTATGATTTCCTATACTTTAGTTCTATTCGTGTTAAATGTAAAAGTGTTTTAAAAAGTGGGATTATTATATAATTCTATTATAAAAGTGTGCGAAACCGAAAGTATTAAGGAACGGTATAAAATTGACAATCTGGATTGTAATAGTGTTACATATAATGATATGGATATGATGCTATTATGAAATAAGAAGGTATTTGAAACTATTGAGGAACCTAAATATATGAACATTTTTTATCGTTAAGTTGCCAAAGAGTATAATCCAAACATATGACTACTAATAATTACTATATAATTGTAAAGTTTTATCTAGTGAAAGATCCTGATGTTAGATTCAATTTTTACGTAGTGTACGACAATTCAAAATTAAGCCTAAGTATAGATTACTTTAAGGTTGACAATTGGATAATCATAGAAACTTCAAGTTAACTTTTGACGGTATTGAGTATAAAATTTGAAAGGAAATATAGCAACAAGTGAGAAATCAACCTTTTTGACTTCAAAAAACTTATTCGAAAGACTGGTATCACAGATCAACAAACCTTCAATGGTATGTATACGTTTAAATCTATTGATGATAAACCATCAAGGTTATCGAAATTAGATAGGATTGCATTTATAAAAGATTTTAAAAGTAAGCTATAGATTCAAGTATTTTATGCAACATGATTTTCGATCATCATCCGATGGTGTTGCGGTTGTATGAAACAAAAAATAGATAATTTCCTTTTCTTATATGCTATTGTTATTAGGTTCTGTCTTGAATGTTGCGTTTAAGATTGAAACTAAAATTATATATGCAATGCCGAAGATTCTGTGGTCATTCTATTTCAAAAGAAAATCAGATGTCAAAATAATTATTCTTGAAACAGAGTGGCTCTCTTTCTTGTGGCCATGGAAGATATAAGGGAAATGTACGATTTTCGCTTTTGAAACTACAAAGGTTGTTGAAAGAGCATTATCAAAGCCCTCACAAATGAAATGTAATTTTTTCTTTTTGGAGTTATATATGCTACATATTTTTTTTATATTTCAATTCCTTTTGTAGATGTCGATGAGTTTCGTAAACAATGTGATCACTTTTATATATATTTAATTAATTTTAGTAAAAACGATCATATGTGGTTGCTTTTGTATATATAATTAATATATTTTCATAAAAGCGACCAAATTTTTATAAAAAAGACCACATGTGGTCGCTTTTATTTATTTAATTAATTAAATTTTATAAAAAGCGACCACATGTGATCGCTTTTATATATTTAATTAGTTAATTAAATTTGGGAAAAGGACAAAAATAACACCTAAAACTAAAATAATTCTACAAAACTAGCACCTAAATTAAAAAACCCAGTAAATAGCCATTAAGGGATGGGTACATCACAATCGGCCCTTCCGTTTTATGTACAGGGCCGATTTTTTATTTTTAATAGGCCCGTGTTTTTTTGCCTTTTTTTTTCCCATTCTTTGTTTGCTTTGAGAAAGTAAGAGAAAACTGACAACTCTTTCCACTCTATGGATTGGAGGAACTTATTGTCATCCAAGACTTTGACTTTTTAGTACTCAACTTACTGACAATTAAATTTCAATTAAAGTACTCCAACTTCGTGACTTTGAGAAAATATTACGAGTCCGTCTATCATATTTATATATAATAATTGTAGAGTTTCTATACATATACTATATAATAATTATAACATTTTTATACAATTTTTAACTACAATTATTATTTAGATACATATTTTATGCGACTCTATATAGTTTTTATATGCATTCCAAAAAATGTATCAATCTAGTATAAGAGAGTATCAATTGAGTATATGGACACTGCAAGTTATCAATGTAGTATAAAAGTGTATTAATGTGATATAAAAGAGTATCAATTGGGTATAGGGACTGCATGTGCTTGCATAGAATTTCCTTTCTCTTTTTTAAAAAGTGTATCAATATAGTATAAAAGTGTATCAATGTAGTATAAAAGTGTATTAATTGAGTATAGAGACTGCATGTGCCCAATTGGGCCAAATGACTAAAAAGTGGTATTACTTTAGCCGACTGGCTAAGCATGTTCACCTTTTCAAATGTGGGCCATTTATTTTTAAAATGGCCATCCCATGTCCTTTCCCCATTAAATTTTTATAAAAAATGACCACATGGTTTGTTGATGTGCATAAAGACTTTCCACATTCAAGATTAGATAAACTTCCTAAGTAAGTGGTGGACAAGAGGCATGCTGGTTGGCTTGAGTTGCTGCCGATAGTGATACGTGGCTATTCTGTGTTACCTTCCTTGTTTGTGGCTGTTATCGCTTTAATAAATATTGGAGGTAAACTAAATTCTATAACAATATAAGAAGATAGTTTCTTGGTTCATTTGTACTTTCTTCTAGTTTTCTATATTTATAAGCCACCTTGCAAGTGACTGACTTATTTGTGTATACTAGATGGCCTATTTTCAATTTAAGGAAGCAGTACAACATCATGTTAAGAAGTAGCATAAATTTTCAATTTAAGAAAGCAGTACAACATCATGTTAAGTAGTAGCATAAATGCTTCGTAGTATGTTGAACAAAGTTTATACTATTGCATCAGTAAAGCTTGTTTCAAAGACCAAGGTTGTACACAGTTTATACCATTACGTTGGTAAAACCTATTGGAAAGACCAAATGTCAGAATGTGAATTCAAACAGTTGTTGATGGTAGAAGAAGTTGCATCTGGATATTCTCCAGGAAGAGGATACGTCATTCAAAGTTAGATAACAATTATATGTCCAACTCACAACTAATACATTTAAATTTAAATTATAAAGCAATGGTTGCATAGTACTTGAAGATGAAAGACATAGATGACCACTAAATTTCAAGTAAATGGATAAAAGATGTTAGGTAGCATCATTTACTAGAAGCGTGATCAAAAGAAATGTGCAGTCAAGATTATGTAACCACCACAACTGATAGCATTCAAATATTTGTGCAACTCAAAATTGAAGGAGAATAAATTCTCATTCAATTCAAGGATGTTATTCATGTGATTACATTGACATGGACATCGGTGTGCGTTCTCTGATGGAGAAAAGCAGTTGTTTCTTTGGTGTAGTAGTCTACTGTGTATGGAATGTTTCATCACTTCACTGAATTCTTTTCACCTCTTTGATCTAGGGAACTTTTATTTGGCAACAATGAATGAATTGGTTATTGCTAATGACAATAACAGTTTTATATCACAACAACAAGAATTCAAAGTCAAATTCTGAAGTGGTACAGTTGAAAACCTCTCTTGTCCCCATACCTGTTCCCTTTTTCAAAAAGATGTTTTTTCTTGGGTAACAATAGCTGTGCAGTACTTTTTAAAAGATTCCCTTGAACAATGTTTAACTCAAAAACTTCAGCTCTAGGACATGGTCCATGGATCTTCTCTGATTTGCGCCATGTTTAAGTTTTTAATCATACCCACACCCATTATAAATGTGTATGATGACTCTCGAGAGCATTTATAGTTATGTTCCATGACTAGCTTGCTAATGTCATATCCGTTCAATAACAATGAGAGGTAGAAAGCAGGAAAGTGAAGCGTTTGTATAATGTTCTCCTACAGGGGAAAGCTAATATTTCTATCCTGTTATATCGTATATAGGAGTTAAAGGGCCCTACTAAGTTGATGCGTTGTTGATTTTTCATTTTCTTGTATAATAATTGTTTACCTTTGGTATCCCTAGTAACATAATCGGCTTGGATCTATACATTTCTGGGCAGGTCAGGTAGTGGTTGCCTGCTTCTAGTTTGAGGAAGGCTTATTAGACAGTTAAAGTGATTTGAACTAAAGTAATTACAGTTGTGTTGTATGCTTAAGTTTGATAGAAGAGGCTTTCGGATGCCTAAGGACTAGGCTAAAGTCAATGCTGCCATTTTTCCAAAGAGGTTTAGTGTAAAATGAAGTATGAGACTCCCATGAAATCTTAGTGACTGTCTTATTATTAATTCTTTATTTCTCTCATGTAATTTCATCCAATGTTTTGTGTCTACTCAACTCCGGCAACAGCTTGATAACTGACCTTTTGCATAATAGGTTCTCTGTATAAAATCATTTTTCAATTTTAATGTTGCTTTTTTACAACATTTTACATTTTAATTTTCTTTTGACCCATGTATTTTATACATTTTGTGTCGTCTTTAGTGAATTAAATCAAAGTGTTTTGCAAAACAAACCTTCTGTTACTGTGCAGCCTGCACAACCTCAAGACCAAATGCAAGGAACCCCATTTGAATAACATTTGCCATTCCATGGGCGTTATGCATAGGGATCTCAAGCCAGAGAATTTCTTACTGTCTGGTAAGGATGAAAATACTATGCTGAAGGTAACTGACTTTGGGCTTTCTGTCTTTATTGAAGAAGGTCAGTTTCTTGCCCCTCGAGATAAATTACATTACGGATGAGTTTTTAAGAATAAATTGTTGTGTTATCAATATTATGTTAATCCTTGCGTTTTAGTTTGTTTTGTTTGGACTTGGCACAGAGTTGAAGAAAGTAAAGAAGACTTTTGAATCTTGTGGTCTTAAACTAAAGATATGTAGAATGTATCCAATTATCCTTTAATCTTGTGATCTTAAACATGTCATGTGGAAAGTTAGAACTAAAGAATTTTCAAAAAGGAAAGAGTGATTTTTTTCAAATGGGCTAAAATGGATAGTAAGACAAATAAACTGAATTGGAGGGAGTTTTTTTTTTAAAAAATATACAATGACTTTTTCTTGCTTGGATGTGTCTGTCAATGCATGACGACAAATACATTTTACGCTAAGACACGTTAGTAGTATCTATCTGACAAATTTTCAAAAAGAAGATATTTGATTGGGGTAAATGTAGGATACACGAATCTTTGTAGATGATGTATTCTAGTATCAGCTAGAATAAGAATTGTTTCAATCCTACCAATCAGTGATTGCCTTAACAACAAGATGCCAAGAAATATTGATTTTAGACTTGCAGGATCAAGTGATAACTTGACAGGTCTCGCAGCTACTATGATTTCAAAAGATCTAGCTGATGACCTGTATTTCTATGTTCAGTGCTGCAGTTTGCTGTCGTAGCTCTTATTACTTGAGAGGATTTCTTGTACTTTAATCATGACCCAATCTAGTTTCCTAAACCAAAATTTTCATTTTGCAACTACTTCTGCCATTTGTGGGTAGTGAAGATCATTGAGTGAGATTTTTTAACGGAGTGTGCGAGTCACTGTTGGATCATCTTATTCTTCTCAACCCCTTTCCAGTTAAAGCAATGTGTTTATTACAAGATTTGCTAGAAGTGTTAGCATAGAGCACTTGTTAAATTGAGTCATTTACCGGTGATATGAGTTTGTTGGGGTGCAGCTAATGGACTTTTTCAGTGAATATTTCAAGAATTCTCTTCTTCCTGTTTAGAGTACTTTGGAATAGTCGAGGTTTGCACAAGCTAGCCCAAATACCACCATCATAAAAGAACTCCCCCCTCCTTGTTTTGATAACAGTGCCATCTCGCGATGTTTGTTGCTTCTCCATTAACTGGATTTGAAAGAATATACTGATACTTGAGTTAATTACTCAATTGTTTCCTACAACGACCTAATATAACTTCTAGTCTGATTTAATGGATATCAAATTAAGACTTGATGGCTGCACTTAAAGGAAATTTTCCTGCAAGATAGCATGTTGTCAAGCAAACAAATCCCACTTCTTAAACTGGTATCACATTCAATATAACACATTTTTTCTCTACGCTTTTCAATCACGTGCTGTCTTGCCGCTATTTGAGTATTCCAGCATGGAGCATTTCCATAGTTGATTTCAATTATATTTTGTTTCCTCCAGTTTTCTATTTAGGATCTACAATAGATGAGCTTATGTTTCATTTATAAATGTCAGGGGAAGTGTACCGTGATATAGGTGGTAGCACATATTATGTTGCCCCTGAAGTATTGCGACGTAGTTATGGGAAGGAAACAAATGTATGGAGTGCAGATGTTATTTTATATATTCTACTCAGCGGTGTACCTCCATTTTGGGCTTGTAAGGATGGCGATAAATATTTAATAAGATGGTTTATTTTGTGTTACTACTTGCATTCTGTTAACGTGTCTTCCCGAATCCTTCGCAGAAACTGAGAAGGGAATATTCAATGCCATACTAAAAGGAGAAATTGATTTTCAAAGTGATCCATGGGCCATCCATATCAGATAGTGCCAAGGTCCTTATTCGGAAAATGCTAACACAGGAGCGAAAGAAGAGAATTACTACCGCACAAGTTCTTGGTATTTCTCCCGTTTCCCTTTGTAATCAAAAGTTACAGTAGCGTGTCATGTCTTCTCGATATGCAGAACATATTTGGTTATATGTTATGAGGTGTATTCATGTTTAGCTTTTGTATGCATTTAGCATAGCTTCCAAGTATATGCCACATGCTCTTCTGCAGCGTTGTCTAAACAGACCTTAATGAAACCACTGGCTTGATTTCAGCAGATCCAAATACGTGATCATTTTCCATAATGTATAGCTTGTGTCTCGGTTTTGGGTTGGATGGATTATGGTTCCTTACTTCACTAACATACACGGTGTTTTGGTGATGGCAATTGTCCAGGAGTTATGGGCTTGGAAGATTCTTACCAAAGTGAAAGACAAGTTTTATAGAACAATGGTGTGACAAGTCATGTTATGTGAGAGTGAATGTTATGCCTCTAATACTCTTAATAAGTCCACAACATGAGTGTTACAGAAATGTGGATGTTAAAATAGACATGCAGTCATACAATTCTGGACATAAATAGACTTAACCTTGGGTTTGGTGGTTTATAGGAGCTTTTCTAGTCTAGTTAGAGATTTATATGCCAATGTAGAGATAAGTTATATTCGGAGAACCTCTAGTTTTAGAGAGTTCCTAATTTGCTTTTAAAGAAAATTATTTATTAAGAAAAGTAGAATTGGAATGAACTGAGACCAAATACAGTGGAATGATCATAGATGATTCATATAGCCAACCCAACTTTGTTTTCGATTTGATATTATATCAACACAAATTACTCTATCGAAAAGTTATGTCTACCAAACCCCATAGTATCAAGATTAAATGTCTTTTGGCTACTTTCTACATATCTTTAATTTAAGACACAAGATTCAAAAGTCTTATTTTCTTTTTTAAACTCCGTGTCAAGTCCAAACCAAACAAATGAATTCACAAGGGTGGAGTAATTTTTTCCAGATGCAAAAGAAAGACCTTGTATTTTCCTTGTTGCTATTCATATCTTAATAAGTTGGATGTGGTCTCTATAAAGTCTCAACATTTGACAGATTCTTCCTCTTAACATTTAATTGTTCGTTAATGTTATTCAGCTTCATCTTGAGAGAAATTGGAAAACGCTATGAAGGAATATGGTATGGGTGATGAGGCCACTATCAAGGAAATAATCGCGGAGGTGGAAACTAACAACGTAAGTTACAGCAATCAGATCTTCCTATTTATGGTAAGTTAAAAAAGAATCCTAAAAAAACTCTATAAAATAAATTTAAAAGTTTTAGTTGCCTTATAATACTAATAATATTTGTATTTTATAAAATTAGTTTAAACGCACGTGCCTCAACATTTGATTATACTATGCGCAATAGTTACAGCATAATTAATTTCATTAATCATTTTTAGCCCATAAGCTCTTATGAAGTCACCAGGGTTCACAACAATACTTACGACCTAAATAGAACCGTATTCTCAAGGTTCTAGTGATGCCACGCTGATATTAAAATGGTAATTATGGCAAGGCTTGAATGTGTGTCTTCGTGTGAAGATGAAACCAAGTGTTGTCAAGATGAAGTACCCCATGAATCAAATTCAGTGTCCCTTGCAGACCTTATACCTCTAATCAATTGATCAATATTTCCTGCAGAAACTAAAGTATATTTAGAGGATTGAAGGTCTGCTATCAAGTGACACCTTGGTTGCCTCTCCTTGAATGAAAAGATGCAACAACTTTATAACATGTGTTGCTTTGCACTGTTCAACAACTTCACTTACCGAGGACATGGCATTAGATAGTAAGGTACGGAGGTTGAAGATTAAGGTAGAAGGTTAGTGGGTAGCCAACTTGGAGGTAGAAAGACTGTTTCGGATAAACACTAAATTCAAGTCAAAACAGAAGGCCAATGCATTTGTTTCAAATAATACTTGTACGTATCTGAACTGGGATTGTGGAAGGACTAAGAAATCAAAGGTACAGGTTCAATCATCTTTTTTCTGAATTGCATGTTAAGTACTTTCATGTTTGAGGGGTCAACCCAATATAGACGACTTAAAAAGATAATGTCCTTTGATAGAATTATCTGCACTTATCAATTCGAAATATAATAGAGAGGACTTAGTCCAGAAGATAGATTAAAAGTTGTCCACTGTCCAATCCTCCTTTTATATGACGGTGTTTGACCGAGCACTGATTTTTTTAAAGGAAATTGAATAGTGACTTTTAGCATTAGACGTACCATAACATTTTTGTGGCTAAAAACTTTAAAATAAAATGCGGAGTGTAAAGTTATGTCATTTTTTTGAAACAAATTATAAGTGAATAATGGCACTTAAAATAAACAGATGGATGTGCTGATCTTCTAATTAATTAGCATAATAGGTAATTATAACAAAAATCGAGAAATTCTTTTTGGTTTGATGGTATGTTAATAATTTTCCTTCTCATAGCCCCCTATTCACGTCAAACAAATTGTAGGCTCTAATCTTAAAAGTTGGAAACGCTATGCCATACAAAAGCGTCGCCTGTTGAGCATATTATGACCAATAAGTTTTACATGAGGATTCAATTTGATTGTTGTTCATAAATAATTAGTACAATGCTTTCTGTAATATGTCAGAGTAGTTTAACAAACTTATCTAGGTTTCACTTTTCAGGAGAATAAAGGAAGAGTTTCAGAACAAGAGATTGATGAATTGAATTATACAATTTTGCTCTTTTATTTCCAACCTTTCCGTTTTTACATTATCATTTTTTATTTTTATTTTTGGAGATTGGTGGAGATTTTTTGGTATTAAAGAAACTTGCTTATGGTGTGAATACACCATATTGCTTATGGTTTCTCTTCTTTTATGTGAACACACCACATTGCTTATGGTGTTGTTCGTTTATATCCAAACAAATTTGCTTCTTTCACTTACTATTTGTAGGCATTTACCTTCATCTTTGAAACAAGTATTAGACTCATTGTAATGGATTGACAAACACTTGAACAACATAAAAACAGTATAATTATGATGAATTCTACGAAGGGACAAGGTTCAAATTTACCCCCTACATTACGTGCAGAATTGTCTGCTTACCGCGTGGAAAAATGAGGAATGGAAATATAGAGGAATTGATTTTGTGACTACAAGGTTTGAGAATGATGGAGAACAACGAAGAAAAAAGATTGATTAGAAAAGTAAAAAAATAAAAACATTATGGTTGGAAGTAATATGGGGTAAAGGGTAAAATAGGATTATTACAGAATATTATATAAAGACATAATTGAAAAAAAAAATAACAAAATCATGGGATACCATCAAATGGGTGGTTCTATAAATTGAGGTCTTTCATGGTTACCAAACTATGAAAAGATGTCATACTATACCATAACATGGTAAATCACTATCCAAACAAAGACTTAGAGGCAAACTCTAACATTTTATTTCTCATCGAGAATATTTGGCTATTAAGCCTCTTTAAGTTTTCAATAAGCAAAATGTCCAACCCTCTTCAAGTTTTCAATTAGCAAAATGACTTACTTTTATTTTTCTTATTTGTGGGACAGCTAATAGATCTGTCGGATTGATAATTAATCTGTCTATATATCTGTTGGACAGATAATAGATCTGTCGGATTAATAATCAATTTACCTATATATATATCGGATAGATAATAGATCTGTCTTAAAAATGAATCATCTCACTAAACAAAAAAAATTTAGGATTTATTTAATTAAAAAATAGACTTAAAACATCTATTTAACAAAGAGTCTCCTTCTCATCTCCATTCTTTAAGTTTTGATTCTCATCTCCTTCTTCTAGTTATCCTTTTTATAGGTCTCGCATTTCTCAGTTAATTGTTATTCTTATTTCATTAGTAGTTATGTATTGCATTCAACGGTAATAATATATATACCAGTGCTTGTGTTAGAAATCAGGTTTGTCATACTTTCTCCATTTCAAAATAATTGATATATTTGTTAAATAAATTTGTCTCAAAATTGTTAACATGATTAAAAGATCAAGAAATAATTAATATTATTTTTTTCAACTCTACTCTTAGTAATAAAGACTCTTCTAACTGAACACTTTATTCTAAATCGGGGTGTCTTTAATATTGTCTTTAATAAAGACTTCTAGTTATCCTTTCAAAATATTGTTTTTAATATTATGATACAACATTGTTCAGACATATCAACAGAAACTATTCTGATTTCACATGTACAACATGTTAGGATTTTTGTCCTGATTTTCTTATTAATATTGAGTTTTAATTATCTATTGAAGGAAAATAAAAGTAGTATCATAATTACTTATATTTTTTATTAAAGCAATATATAAAACTTTTTTATATTTGACAAATCTCTTTCTTGAAGGAAAGACATTGGACATCTATAAATAGAAGCCCCCTTCTCATACCATAATACAATAACATCCACAATGTAGTCTTTAAACGTCTTGTTTATGGGGAGATTTTCTCTCATAGTTTTTATGATATTTTCATATTAATTTTCTATATGTAGGTCAATTGGTCAAACCATATCAATAATATAGTTTTTACTATTGTTTTATATGTCGTTTGAATTAGCGCCTCTATGGTTTGCAAATTATAAGCTTCCGCGCATGACGCCCTCTCGATTTCAACCCAACAATTAGTATCAGAGTCTATGGTTCAATGGTCCGATGGTTCCGATTGAGAACATGTTGAGATTAAAGTTGCAAATAATTTGATGATAATGAAGATCTTTGTCTAGCTATATGTGGAGAAAAGTTTCAAATAAATTTAAGCAATGCTGCTACTAATCGTCTTTAAAACTAAAGTTAATTTTTTAAGTCATGTTTATGGGCTTCAACTTTCAACCCTGCCTACTTTCAATGCTTGACCTCCTTTCAACTCATGCATATATTTTTAACGCATAAACTCCATTTTTAACCTGCGCTCACTTTCAATGCACAAGACTCTACTTTCAATCCTGTTTACTTATAACATAGGGCTCCAATAATATCAACCCATGCTTTTATTTTTTTACGCATAGGGCTCCAATTTTTGATCTACATCAACTTTTAATCATGGTAAGCTGCAGTGATATATGATGATCGTGTGAAGAAGGCGGGTCAAGTGAAGAAAATCAAGTCAAAAAGGGGAGATTTTTTAGAATTTTTGTCCTAATTTTCTTACCAAAATTGAGTTTTAATTTTGTATTGAAGGAAAATAAAAGTAGTACCATAATTACTTTTATTTTTCCTTAAAAGAAAATATAAAACTTTTTCATATTTGACAAACCTCTTTCTTGAAGGAAAGGTTTTGGAAATCTATAAATAGAAGACCCCCTTCTCATACCATAGCACAATAACATCCACAATGTAGTTTTTAAAGAGTCTTGTTTATGGGGAGATTTTCTCTCATAGTTTTTATGATATTTTCATATTAATTTTTTATATGTAGTCCAATTGGCCAAACCATACCAATAATATAATTTTTTTAGTATTGTTTTATGTGTTGTCTGAATTATCGTTCTATGATTTGCAAATTACAAGCTTCCGCATGACGCCCTCTCGATTTCGAACCCAACAATACACACACTCTTTTCTTGAATCAATGGTCTTTCGAAAAAGTCTATCTATCTTTCATGATATAGAAATAGGGTGTTACGATCCGAGGCTATCCCCTAATCGCGACACGGTGCTTAAGGCCACAAATGACCTCAAGTTAACTCATGGCACCTGTTGTGCGCACTGAATAATGTAATACTGAAATAACGTATGGGGAAAATAAATTGTTAACGCTTTGGTAAGATAGTATATTGTAATATATCACAACATGTTTGAACAACTGAAACACTGAAAGATAAACTGGTTGTCTGAACCTCTAGTCTAAAAGCCTCTAAAACATAAGGAGTTGATGGGACAAACCCCCAACTAACTCTGACTGACTGAACATAAAATAATATTGAAATACTAAAATAACATGTCTCGTTCTCTAAGGATGAGGGTTCACCACTACTTCTGCTGGAATATGCTGAGCTGCCTAAGGATGGTTAGTGAACTGTGCGTCCGAACCTATGTTATAAGACAACATAACGCAAAGAAAAATATGTGATCAGTACTTTGAATGTACTGGTACATGAGGTAAGGACTAGCTGAAATATGCATGGAAATCAAATATGGATGCATGAACATGTAAAACTGAGAATGTATGACCAAGTAAAGTATGTACTGAATATGAGTTAGATAACTGAATAGCTGAAAATCTGGCAACTTGGTCAAGCAAACCTTAACTGATGATATAGACTGAGTACTGACTGAAATCGTAGGAGCTATCATGTAGCTGACATGCCTCAATCTGAGTTAATCGGGGTCCAATCTGTAACCCCAGTTGGAAGGGTCTCAGTACCTTATCACAGGTACTAACACATGATTATGTGGATCCACTAATCTGATGTCCAGAAAGACTAGAGAATCAATCCTAAACTGGCGGGTGACCCCTAAGAGAGTGTCAGTCCTAAACTGGCAAGTGACACCTCATAATCCTACACTGGCTACGTAGTTCTAGAACTTAGAGACTGCTACTAAGGATCCATTCCTAACAGGCGGGTAAGCCCCCATCCCTAGGTTCGCTCGATGCTAAATCCTACTCCCAACTGAGCTGACACGGGTGATATTACTTATTTAACATGACATAGTACTGTACTGATAAGTGCTCAGCATGAACATGGTAGCCTGAGTATCTATAATCTATATCTATAATTTATAATATATTAAAAGTGTGGAGGACCTTAGAAATGTCGTTTGAATTTTTTGTCTTTCATTAAAAGTTTTTGCTTTAGACAAAATCGTCTTTTTACTATTATTTCCTAATCTTTAGGAATTGAAAAATAATTAAATATATCTATAGTAAAGCTTTTTCTTATTTGAAGTCATCAGAATTAATGACAACTAATATTTTTTTCATTAGTTTAAGAATTCTAAATCAATTAAATTTAATTTAAGAAGATTCAAAAAATTTTAAAATAAATATAAAAGTATTAGAATAAGAAAAATTTTAAAAGTACCAAATTTTCAAAAGTTTTAAGTACATAATAAGAATATAATCAATGGTTTTGTGAAGATTTGACTTTAAAAATAAGGAAAGATTTAAAAAATATAGAAAAAAATGAGAAAAATAACTGTACCTTGACTTAAAAAATAAGAAAAGATTTTAAATATATTAAAAATAACCTTACTACAAATATGGTTCAAATTGATGCGTCTCTCTTAATCTCTGGTAGCAAGGGAAAGATGTGTTGCATGACAAACGTAATAATGATGATCTATCAGCCACTTAGAACTTCTGGTGGTAAAATATATATGTGCTTACACTAAAATATATGTTTATGTTTACATTATTATATTAAAAGTGTAAAGAATATTTGAAAAGTGATTTAAACTTTTATATTTTATTAAAATCTCTGCAATAGATAAAATCATTTAATTTTAAATAATCAAATGTTACACGAGTGAGGCACGTGCAGTTAAACTAGTAATAATAAAATCATGTAGTGCTTGAAATTCTGAAACATAAGTAAACACATAGGTATCGGGTGTACATAACCCTCCAACACTGAATGATTCTAAAATATGATAATATCGTTCCAAAATACTAACAGAAATCATAATTTAGAGACCCATAATGTATTACATTTCAGTAAGTTGATGAATTTCATGAATTGAAACATAAGAATGGGTTAAACTTAGTAAGATAACATACTGATATGGATTAATACATGAATTTGATAAGTTATCATGAAATCAATTGAATATAACATGGGTATCTGAAATTCACAGCATGAAGTAATCTAATTTACATGGAATAATATGTGAACATGTCTTGAATTCGAATTACTAAGAAATACATGAGTTTTAATTCATAATTTGCATGAATAATTTCATAAAATAGGGTAAAAATTCATAAATGGTCCAGTGATCCCTTATACTATGTCCGTTTTGTAATGTGGATACTCCTACTTACATGTTTGTCATCTAAACCCTTGAACCCATTAAAAAGCAACATCTTAAACCCTTTGACCGTTGACCGTTGACCGGTCCTATGTGGCATTAAAATGGCTGACTAGGACGAGGCGCATGCAGACACGCGCCTAGATGCGAGTGGGGTTAATTTTTGGTCAACTTTATATTAAAATAATTAAAAAACTAAAAATAATATTAAAATAAAAAAATAAAAAAGGGCCTTTTTTTCCCTCCATCTTTTTTAATTTAAAAATATTTTTAAAATTTAAAAAATAAAATAAAAAAGCCCCCCTTTCCCACCCCACCCCAGCCCGTCCCCACCACACCCCACTTCAGCCCGTCCCTACCCCACCCTACACCGTCCAGCCCCTCTTTATCCCACCCTCAGCTCCTTCCATCCCCCCACCCCGCCCCAACACTTTTTTAGCCCTCCCACCCCACCCCAACACCCGTCTAACCCCTCCTCACCCCACCCCAGCCCGTCTCCACCCCCCACCCAGTCCCGTCCAGCCCCTCCCCACCCTACCCCAGCCCTCACACCCCACTCAGCCCCACCCAGCCTCTCCTCACCCCACCCTCATCCCCTTCCAGCCCACCCACCCCACCCCAACACTTGTCCAATCCCCTCCCCAGCATCACCTTCACTTTTTATTTTTTATTTTAATTTTTCCTCTCAATTCAAATCTTTTCATATTTTTTTTGAATTAAAATTTAAATTTAAAATATTTTTATTTTTTGGAGGATAAAATTTAAATTTAAATTGTAAGTGAGTGATAGTGGATATTGAAAAAAATTAGTGAATTTCGTTTGAAAAAAATTAAGCTTTTTGTGAATTTTATAAAGATATTCAAATTTAAAAATCAAAAATTCATTTGTTTTTGTATATATGAATTTATAGTTAAAAATTTAAATTAGTTGGAGAAGAATTTTAATTATTTGGAATGAATTTGATGTTTAATTTTTGAGCAAAAGTAAAAGCATGATTATTCAAATTTTTCTACAATTTCTAATTTTTTCTTATTTAATTAAATTAGTTTTAATATTTAATTTGTTATGTAGCATTTTAAAATGACTTGAAATTTAATGTAATACTTGAAAATGACGTGGCAGGCGTGGCGGCTGACGTGGGCAGAGTATGTTACACTCACCAAAAAAGTGTTTAAAATGTTGTTTTTTAATGGGTTCAAGGGTCCAGATGACAAACAGGTAAGTAGAAGTGTCCAACTTACAAAATCGATATAGTACAGGGGTCCACGAACCATTTTGCCTACTTTAATTGAAATGGAATTTGTGGGCTCAATAGGTGGAAGGAAACTATTGATGAATACCCCACATACCTCAATGATTGGATTCCTAGAAGAAAAACTTGAACTTGGATAATTGGATTCTTGGAGAGGAAAACTGAAATTTCTTGTTCTTGGGAAGAGGGGAAAGGTTTACGTGAGTTAATTCTAATGATAATGGGCAAATAATGCCCTTTTGGATTTTATAAGTCATGCTTTGAATGATTGGGATTGAGGAGAAAGGACCAAAACACCCTTGGGTCCTTTAATTTGAGAAGCTGGAAAATGCATTGCCTCCACGACGCAGAGGCAATTGTGGGGCCTAGCCTCAGCGACGCTGACCTCATCGCGGTGCATAGCCTCCACGACGTGGCCCTATCGCAGAGGCTTACTGCCTCCGTGATTCAAACATGCTCCAAACCTTATCTGAAAATCCCGAAACTCTTCCGGAACACCCCTTTAATATAGTTTGCATTTAAGAATGAAACCTTATGCAAACTTGACCATTTATCCATTTTATGTTGTTTTGTCTTGTTTCCTGAGTGAAGGCTATAACAAGCTCTTCATTTCGTCTCAATAGTGGTATGAATTGCGTGTACTTTATCCATTTCAGACCCTACTTTATCATAATATATTAAGTATGTTGTTGTTGTTTCTCTTGTTTAGCTCTTAATATTTTTGGTGTTATTGGATTACACACACATATATATGATACTTTTTCCATTTCAAATTGATTTACCTGTTTTGACTTATCATGAAATTTAAGAAAATAAAGAAAGACTTTTAAATCTTTAATCTTAAGTTAAATATATGTAAAATGTATCAAAATGCCCTTTATTCTTGTTAATTATCTTAACCATGTCATGTAAAAAGTTGAAAGTAAAGAGTTATTAAAAAGAGAAAGGATCATTCTTTTTTTAACAGACAAAAAAAAAAAATGTCAAACAAATTAGAACGGAAGAATTATATATATTCAAGAATTATTATGTCCAATTTTTAGATCTTCACTCCAAAGTCTTTTTATTTTTTTACAACAAAGAAGGCATATTCTATCCTCATTTTGGGAAAGTATAAAAATTCAATAATATATGTTTGATCAAGAACAAGATCTCATCTTTATGGTTTTCGCTTCATTTGGTTATAGTTTTCTGTACTTCATAACTAAAGCTTCATTCATGGGATGAATCCTCATATCTACTTAACACATTGTGGGAGGTCTATTTATGTTACCGTCCGTTTATTTTTTCGAAAGGTACATACGTATAACAGTTATAAGTCAAAATAATTTAGCTAGATATGCTGATAATGTGTAAATATGTTACACTATGACACCATCTTTGCCTATTTTACTCATTTTTAGTTGGCTAAAAGTTGGCAAGATAAAAGTTGGCTAGCAAAATAACCGGACATCAAGCTACATTGCTACATTGTCTGTTACATACCCAAATTTCAGCAAAAACAACCTAATCATAGAAATCTAAGATGTTATCTTTATTGAAGATTTTCTAGTTTGTGCTCTTGTTTGAATTCCAAGAGCCTTTGATCTTGTTTTCACGGGGAGTACTTGTTTGGTAATTGCCTTCTTTCCTTCCTGCTTGCGCTTCAAGTCCTTGATTGGTTTGTATCCAATATCACCAGTGACCTTGGTCAGTCTGCTGCTAGACTTCGCTTGCTGTAATTGAAGAGTCATAAAATGGCTAAAAACAAGACTAGTTCTTAAGTGATTAACAAATACTTGCACCAACACAACTGCAACCATACTCGAGGATACTGAGTGTAAAATGTGGCACAACAGCAGCAACAAAATCAAAAAAATGATTTTACACAAAGAACCTATTATGCAGAAGCTCAGTTATCAATCTGTTGTTATCCATAGTTAACAATAAGACAACACTAAGATTTCGTAGGAGTCTCATACTTTATCTTACACGATACCTCTTTGGGAGAACGGCAGCATTGACTTTAGAGTAGTCCTTAGGCACCCGAAAGCGTCTTCTATCAAACTTAAGCATACAATACAACTGTAATTACTTTAGTTCAAGTCACTTTAGCTGGCTAATAAGCCTTCTTCAAACTAGAAGCAGGCAACCACTACGTGACCTGCCCAAAAATGTATGCATCCAAGCCGATTCTGTTACTAGGAATACCAAAGGTAAACATATATTATACAAGAAAATGAAAAATCAACAATGCATCAACTTAGGAGGGCCCTTTAGCACCTATATATGATATAACAGGACAGAAAGATTAGCTTTCTCCTGTAGGAAAAAGATTATACAAACGCTTCACTTTCCTGCTTTCTGCCACTCATTGTTATTGAACTGATATGACATTAGCAAGCTAGTCATGGAACATAACTATATATGCTCTTGAGAGTCATCATACACATTTATAATGGGTGTAGTCGTGTAGATATGATTGACCATGTCCTAGAGCTGAAGGTTTTCAGTTAAACACTGTTATCCAAGAAAATTTTTTTTTTTAAAAAAGGAAGTACGGGGGCAAGAGAGGTTTTCAACTGTACCACTTCAGAATTTGATTTCGACTTCTTTGAATGCTATCAGTTGTGGTAGTTGCATAATCTTTGAATGCTATCAGTTGTGGTAGTTGCATAATCTTAACTGCTCCTTAATATGTTGGCTGCTAATTAAGCAGCACACTGATCTTTCCAACAAGTTTTACCAATGTAATAGTATAGACTGCGTACAACCTTGGTCTTTGAAACAAGCTTTACTGATGCAATAGCATAAACTTTGTTCGACATACTAAGAAGCATTTATGGTACTACTTAACATGATGTTGTACTGCTTCCTTAAAATTGAAAATAGGCAAGACGGGCTTTCTAGTATGCACAAATAAATCACTTGCAAGGTTGCCAATAAATATAGAAAACTAGAAAATAAAAGGGCAGCCCGGTGCACTAAAGCTTCCGCTATGCGTAGGGTCAGGGGAAGGGTCTCACCACAATGGTGTATTGTACGCAGCCTTACACCGCATTTCTGCAAGAGGCGGTTTTCAAGGTTTGAACCCGTGACCTTCTAGTCACATGGCAACAACTTTGCCAGTTACTCCAAGGCTCCCCTTCAAATATAGAAAACTAGAAGAAAGTACAAATGAACCAAGAAACTATTTTCTTAAATTGTTGTAGAAATTTAGTTTACCACCAATCAGCCACCCATCCATAAATGGAACAAAGATAAAAGGTAACAGAGAATAGCCATGTGTCACTATCGGCAGCAACTTGGGCCAACCAGGCATTTTTATCCGTCTCTTCTTTAGGCAGTTTATGTAATCTTGAATGTGGAAGGGCTTCAGACAAATGAGCAGGTAATCTGATTTCCCATCTCCCACTTGGATATGCATAGAGGCCGGGACGTTTACCTTCCAATATAACAAAGAGAGAGTGAACAACAACGTAACTAATCACAATCAGAAAAACACTTCCATCTTAGTGCACGGAAAGCAGTATGTTGGTGGTCCAGTGGTTCAATGAAGTTGAGTTAGCACCATGAGGTCCAGATTCAATTCCCACCAGTGACAGACGCCATGGTTATGTCAAGAGGAAATTACATTTTTCATGCACAAAATAAAGAGCTCAGTTTCAAGGCCTTGTAGCTTAAGTAAGAAGACAATTGAAAAACCAAAAAATTCTCCCAGAAATTAATCCACGTATGCATGCAGATGCAGTTGGTAATAACTCTAACTAAGATAACTAACTAATTAACTAACTAACTAACTGGGGACATGACACTCATCACACTGTCTGCGTAACTCATCCACATCTGCATGCAAAAGAAAAGTCAGTCAACAAATATGTATGTACGTAGCATAACCCAAAACTCAAATAAGAAAGAAAAAAAAATAGAATTGCACCATGTGTGAGGGCTTTGATGATGCCCTTTCGACGGCCTTTGTAATTTTCGAAAGCTCCATCTACGGTGTGAAATTGAATTTCTCTAACAAAACCATTCATGATCACAAGACACAAATGGAGGAATAGCTTCTACCAACAACATTAGCAAACCCTAGAAGAAACTAACATTACAATCTTAAAAAAGTTTATCCAAATATACCATATTAGCTATGTAATATTTACAAAATCAGTCTTTCCACTTTTTTTTTTTTATATATATTTAAAATTAATAAATTTAATTATTTTTTTTGATTTAGGACTTTGAAACCTACTGTAAATTAGTTGTTACCTTATTTAAAATATGTAATCTCTAAGATTTTCAAACCAACTAATAATATGTATTAATTCTTTCGCTATTTACGTACTCAGAGCAATCAAGGATATGTATGATGGAGCGAAAACTAAGGTGAGGACGGCGGGAGGAGACTCAGAGCATTTCACGGTCCGGACAGGGTTGCATCAGGGATCTACTCTTAGTCCCTTTTTGTTTGCAGTGGTGATGGATGTGTTGACGCGGCGTATTCAAGGGGAGGTGCCGTGGTGTATGCTTTTTGCAGATGATGTAGTTTTGATAGATGAGACTCGAGGGGGTGTGAGTGATAAATTAGAGGTGTGGAGGCAAACCCTTGAGTCTAAAGGGTTCAGGGTGAGCAGAAGCAAGACAGAGTATGTGGAATGCAAGTTTAATGACGTGAGGCGGGAGAATGAGGTAGTAGTGAAGCTGGAATCACAGGAGGTAGGTAAGAGGGAGAGTTTCAAGTATCTCGGGTCCGTGATCCAGAGTAACGGTGAGATTGACGAGGATGTCTCGCACCGTATTGGGGCGGGATGGATGAAGTGGAAGCTCGCGTCGGGGGTGCTGTGTGATAAGAAGGTGCCGCCTAAGCTTAAAGGCAAATTCTACAGGGCGGTAGTCCGGCCGGCCATGTTGTATGGAGCGGAGTGTTAGCCAGTTAAGAACTCCCACATCCAAAAGATGAGGGTGGCAGAAATGCGGATGTTGCGCTGGATGTGTGGGCTGACTAGAGGGGATAGAGTTCGGAATGAGAACATCCGGGAGAAGGTTGGTGTGACACCAGTGGAGTGCAAGATGCGGGAAGCCCGATTGAGATGGTTCGAACACGTGAAGAGGAGGGGCGTGGATGCCCCGGTCCGTAGGTGTGAGAGGCTAGCATTGGATGGTTTTAAGCGGGGTAGGGGTAGGCCGAAGAAGTACTTGGGTGAGGTGATTAGGCGAGACATGGAGCAGTTACAGCTCACCGAGGAAATGACCCTAGATAGAAAGTTCTGGAGGACGCGAATCAGGGCAGTGGACTAGGGCCAGTCTGAATCGCTAGTATAGGGAACTACTTGGTGGGGGTTTATTCCTGTTAGGAGTCCGTGTCCCATGTTTTATTATGAAGCTGTGTGCTTTCCTCTGTTTTATATTACTTATGGGTGCCGTATTTATGTTATGTAATCTTGTAACCTTGTAACCTTGTGCTGTGCTTTACTATGTGTTTGTGTGGTACCGCGTGTCTCGAGCCGGGAGTCTATCGAAAACAGCCTTTCTACTTCTTCAGAGGTAGAGGTATGGACTGCGTACATCCTAACCCCCAGACCCCACCAGGTGGGAATACACTGGGTTTGTTGTTGTTGTTGTTTGTATAGAGAGGGAGAAACGTGAACATTAAAAAAACAAAAATCATTGAAATTTACTTTTTTTAATCTCTCGATCACTTTTTTCTTTTCTTTAGTCGAGATACTCTATTAATTTCTTTTTCTTATATTTGTAGGTTTCCAGAAATAGCGCTTGACATTCTTTGCACCTTTTATTCAAATGGATTTAGTCTCCCTTTCCTCTTATCTTAGTTAATTAATAGGGAAAGATTGATATATATACTAGTTTAATCGCACGTGCCTTGCACTTGAAATATTTGATTATTTGAAATTAAATAATTTTATCTATTGCGGAGATTTATAATAAACTGTAAAAATTCACTTCACTTTTCAAAAATCTTTCACACTTTAATATAATAATGTAAATATAAACATATGTACATATATGTTTTTCAATTCCAAGTGGTTGATTGATCATCACTTTTGTGTTTGCGTACCTCTTTCCCTTGTTTTCACAGTCTAAGAGGGATGCATCAATTTGAACCATATATGTGTTACGATTATTTTTTTTTATATTTAAAATCTTTCCTTATTTCTAAAGTCAAATCTTTACAAATTTATTGATTACATTCTATTCTATTACGTACTTAAAACATTTAAAAATCTGAAACTTCTTAATTTTTTTCTTATTTTAATAGTTTTATATTTATTTTTAGATTTTTCAAATCTTCTTAAAATCAAATTTAGTTGATTTAGAATTCTTAAACTAATAGAAAAAGTATCTGTTGTCATTAATTTTGATCACTTCTAATAAGGAAAGATTTATCATAAATATATTTAATTAATTTTCAACTCTTAAATTAGAAAAAAATATAGAAATTCTGATGTCTTTTAATAAGAAATTTTTTTTATCATAAATATATTTAATTAATTTTTAACTCTTAAATATTAGGAATAAATAGTGAAAAAGACGATTTTATATAAAGCAAGGACTTTTAATGAAGGGCAAAAAATTCAATTCACTTTTCTAAGGGGTTTCACACTTTTAATATATTATAGATAGATTATAGATACTAGTTTAGTATATGTGTTTTGCACGTGTATGAATACTCCTAATTATAGTTAAAATTATTTAACAGACACTTAGATTTATATTATAACCAAATTTACATAAAAACATTAGTCGTCTTCAAAGTAAAGTTTGATACTATATACGACTCAACTTATATTAAAATAAATAATTGATAAAAATATTTAAAAGCTCTCACTTTTAATGATAGTAAAAATATATAGAACTCACTTTTTTTAGATTTTTTGATTTTCTTTTCATTTTAAGATTTAAATTTTGTTAACTCGAAAAAATATTTAAAAATATACCTTTTTATCATATTAACATAAGAAAAAGTGTGACTAATAAGAATTTTGTCATATAGTTCTTAAATATTATAATTATAATTTTACAACATTAAATTAATCTGATTCAATTTATCTTAAAAAATTATTGCCTAGAAACGATTAAGTTTCTAGTAGAAATGGGATTAAGTAATTATAACATATTTATATTGTAGAAGTAAATGTGTACACACAATAATTTTTTATTTTTGTATACATTTAGTACTCATTGAAGTCCTCTTACAAATTATATATGTTATTACTTAAATCAATAAGGATTAACTTGAATAATTTATTAAATAATTTTAAAAATTAAAATAAATATAATTTTTGCTAAGTATCACAAATAATTCAAATGTTAATCATAAAGCATATTATCATATTGATCATAAACCAAAATTAGACCCCACAACTACTTAAAATATATAGATGACAATGATAATTATAGAAAACAAAGTTAAGAAATTTGCAGAAACAAAAACTATCAATTTGTAAGTGTGATTCTTTGGACATGATAATGATAGTCTTTTCTTCGCCTTTCTTTTTCAAAAATTAACTTTTCTTTTTTTGCTCGTAGTTAATGAAGGAAGAAGATGAACTTTAGGTCCAAAGCAAATAAAAACATACATATCATCAATTGAGTGTCGTATACAATTCTTACGAATTATAATTAGAAGCATAACCTTTGATTTTTAGCCAATATAGAGATTGATTATCATCATCTGATCCACTTCATTCCTTGATAATGTTGCATGGTTCTTCTCTTTTTTTCGATCAAAATTTTCAGCTGAAAAAATACAAAAAATATTAGAACTAATTGAATGCAAATGGAAGAAAAAAAAGTTGAATTAAAATCAAATAAAAAAGCAAACAAACAAGAAAAGAAAATGCGTATTGAGAGCTAAATCTTTATTCACAAAAGGTTACTTAAATAGAATTATATAAGACAATATTTTAGTATTTTAATTGATTTAGAAGCGTACTAAATATTAAGAGTTTTACTTCTTTTAAATAAGTAAATAATTATATAAGGTAGTGTAAAAAAGGAAATAATTATAAAAATTATTGATATGGCATGTAAGAATATATGCCAACGTATTTTTTTTAATTCCTTTCATATATCAAAATGTATACATTTGACATATAAAAATATAACGCTTTTACATATTTTAAAAAAGGGAAGATTACATATATTTTAAAAAAAGGAAATGGGTTTAGTTTTTTTAAAAATATTTTTTCTTCTTTTTTCACTATTTCCATACGTATGAATTTTGGTAAAATTCCTTGAAAAACTTGACCGAATCCTAAATTTTATGTAACGACCTGAGACTATCCCGTAGTCGTTACACGGTGCTTACAGTCTCGAGGGACCACAAGCTAACCCATGAGCTGGTACCTGCTGTGAGCACTGGATAATATAATCATGAATTATGGAAGAATGACTGAAGTGCCATAAGGTTTTAAATATCTGAATTCAAACTGAAATATAAATCTAGGAAAATGATTGTCTGAATCTGATTAAGTACTGATAAACTGAACAACTAACTGACTGTAATGTCTGAAAAGCCTCTAAGACTGACTGACTGAGAGTTGATGGGACAAGCCCCCAACTAACTCCACTGACTACTGAAATAAAGACATGAAATAAGATAGTCTGTCCTCTGGTGATGAGGACTCGACCACTACTATTGTACTGCTGAGAATCTGAGACACTAAGTGCGATCCAGAAACTAAGCGTCAGCACCTATGATATGAGACATCATAGCGCAAAAGAAAGGTATGCGATCAGTACTTTGAATGTACTGGTATGCTAAATGAGGTAGGCTAATATGCAAGGTTTCATAAATAAGAGTAATGATCTATCTGAATGTACATGTAAAGCATGGAATACAGAATAAAGAGCATGAAATCTGTAGATACTGAACATGCATGAAAATCTGTAGACATTAAGGATGCATGACCAAGCATATGACATGAACTGAGTAAAATCTATAAAATGAAATACTGAAATTAATTGAAATCTGTATGCTTTGGTCAAACAATACTAAGACTGAAGAATTGAACTGGAACTAGAACTGAGACTATATTTGAGACTGTGGGAGGTATCATCTAACCGACATTTTCCCATTTGAGCTAATCAGGGTCCAACCTGTAACCCCAGTTGGAAGGGTGTTAATACCGTGCCACGGGTACTAACGCTGGCTGTGTGGATCCACTAAACTGATATCATATACAAAGGACTAAGGGTGTCAAGCCTGAACTGACGGGTGACCCCTGCGAGCTAGTCAAACCTAATCTGGCGGGTGACTACTCATATCCTATGCTGGCTATGTAGTTCTGGAGTATAGGAACTGCTACTAACGACTCTGCCTAACTAACGGGGAAGTCGTCATCCCTACACTCGCTCGGTGCTAAATCCTACTCCCAACTGAACGACACTGAAATGCTAAACTATTCTGAGTTTAACTGACTGTTCTGATAATGCTCATGATATAATCTGAAGTTATTCTGAAAATACTGAGACAATATTAAGTAAACAGCTACGGTTTTGGGTATTCAATACCCCAGGACTCAAAATAATAGTAGTAGCATGACACTAAAACATTGAAGGACATAACATGAAGACTCTTCTTAAATCAATTGCTCTTGTAGGCATTTTATCAAACACTTATAGTTCATGGTTTAAAATAATCATAGAATTACTAAAGTACTGACATAATTGACATGAAATTATCATGGTAAACACTAAGTCATGATTTAATTCAACAAATGATAACACTAAAACATGAGGAATCGAATAACAACAATGATTTCATTAAATCATGGTATTAAATCAAAGTTCATGGAGATTAATGGATGAAATTATGATTTTAAAAAAATCAAATAACTAAAAAAGGTCATAACTTTATAATTAAAAAGGTTACTTGAGCTCCATGGATGAAAGGAATCCATAGATGAACATCTAACATACCTGGAATAACGAATTTGGAAGGATTGATGGAGAGTTCTTGAGAAATTGCCTTGAATTTGAGAGTTAGGGTTTCTTGTTCTTGAAAGAGGGGATCTTTAATTTTGAAGAAGAATTGAATAATGATGACTACTTAGGGTGTTTAGGGGTTAAATTTTGTGTCCTAGGCTAATTAGGGTCGTGAAAAAAAGACCCAATTACCCTTGGACGAATTTAAAAATGGAAGCTGAAAACTGACCATCCCGATTTTTGGCCTTGGCGATGCACCACCATCGCGCCAATCCACTGGAAAAGAGACAACTGGGACCTGGACAGATGGCGTGATGCACCACCATCGCGGTAAGCCTGTGAAAGCCATTTTGTCCTACTCCGTGATGCACCATGATTGCGAAGTCACACTGAAATCGACAATTGTCATTTGAACTGTCTACGCGACGCGCTAAGAGTTAAAATAATGATGTTTTGCGACTGAAACATAGAATCGCCATAACTTCTTACCCGGTTATCGGATTTGGGAAAATTTTATATAGTTGGAAGGCTAATTGAATTTCCTACGCAACGACAGGCTCTAAACTGAAAAATAATGAGCGTTTTAGAAATTTTCATATACAAATACTCATGCACTGGAACTTAGATTATGCTTGGGAAATACGAGGTGTTACATTTTAGGTACATAACTAAAATAAGAAAATGTTTAATAACTAAATTTTAATGAATTTTAAAAATTATTAGAAAATAATAAAAAGACGATGTTGTCTATTGCAAAGTATTTTAATGAAGGATAAAAAGTTCAAATCATTTTTCAAAGGGTCTACAGACTTTTAATATATTATAGATATAGATTTTATATATATATATATATATATATATATTGTTATTATCATAAAGTGATGGTTTATATTTTCTTATTTAAATATAATTATAAATAAATATTGATTATAAAGTAGATTAATTCTATTTGTTAACGAGATTATAAATACTTTATAAATAACATAAACTTCAACCCTATTAGATTTATTTATACTCTCTACCACTTTCTTAATTATTTTACTCTCTCTCCCGATTCATATACATAACACGTCCATCATATACGTAAAAAGCCTTGTTTATGAAAATCTTTTATCATCTTTTAAAAAGAAAAATAACGATTTTCCCTTCTATTAAGCACGTAATTAACACAGAAACATTAAAAAGTGGATTACTACATCCCTAAATTAATGTAACAGCTATACTAATTCAAATTTTGAAAACAACAAATACATAAAAAGTAAATCAATCAAAAAACAGAAATCACAAACAATCTGATTACTGATTTTTGATCTCTTTGAAAAAAAATAATTTTATTTGTATTCAAGAAGATGAATATTACAATTATTTTGAGGCACTCGAATCAATGAAAAATCGAAACAGAATATGTAAAGTATAAAAGTGAAGAGATTATTGTCGCAGAATCGATAACTTATTTGAGGTTGATTTTGTCAATTGCTGCTGAATTAGACATTGACGAAGCTCAAAAGTTTATTGATGTATGTTATGTTGTTGATGTGAATGAATCACCTATTCGTATTCGGAATGATCATGGTGTTAGATTGTATGTTGAGTTGAAGAAATCTCTACCAAGTTTCGTAATGTATCTGTTATGTATAGCAACAACTGATAAATATGCAGAGGACATCCAGTTTGATAGAAAAACTGGAGCTGTGATTTGTGTGGATGGGGTTGAATTAGATGCTTTGGCTCTCTCTGTTGTTGAGACACAAAATCAATATTTTTTGTATGTGCTGGAGTTTGAAATTGAAAACTTGATCTGTGATACCAAGAGTATTGAATGTGAAGGTGAAACAGATGTATAAGGATAAATCGACACTTGTTTTAGTGATGTCTAAATATATGGTGTCACGTGAATTTAATTGTTGGGCAAAACATTCAGACAAAAAGATGTATTATTTTTAGTTTTGTTACGATGTATGTTTAATTAAAATTCATGTGTTAAAATTTCAACTTTAACCATACTTGACAACTATATATATGTCCACACTAATAGTATAATGTTGCGTGAATGTTATGTTGTTGTTAAATTTATTTTGCGAATATTGTTGAAATGTTGAACACATGAAATTATTTTTTTATAATGTTGTGAATTGTTGTGACGTTGATATCTGTGTGTATACATAACAATATTATCTATATTATGTGAAATTTACATAACTTTGAAATGTATATAGATTAAATTTGTTATGATTTATTGTGCCAAAACCTCAATGCTATATACATAACAAGAAATTGTATATTAGGTGTAATAGACATACACTGTGTTATGTATATGTATATGTGTAGTAAAACAGTAACTAGTGTATGATTTGTGTATACAATTTGTTTACACCAAAATACATATGTACTAATCTATTTAGTAATTATAGTAGATAAGTTATTTTGTATATGTAAGCAGTTTCTTTAAAACAGATATCTAACAAACAACACAAAAAACTTAAAAATTGTTATTAATACTAATCATACTAAGTTTGTCTATTTCAGCTATATCCTCCGGTGTTACAATGAAGATTGTAAATGGACGTTGGAAGCATCTAGTTATAAAAAAATTGATGTTTTAATCATTAGGAGATTTAACTCAGAACATACGTGTCACTTGAGTAATAGGGTACTGAAAAATATTTTGGCTACTATTGCTTTTGTATGTGAATTCATAGCTCCTAAATTAGTTAATCATAAGAGAAAGCACACTCCCGAAAACATTATTGAAGAGATGAAAGTTGTATATGGTGTTGATATAAATTATATGAAGGTCTAGCGGGCAAAAGAGCGTGTCATAACGATGCTTAGTGGTGGTCCAACTGATGGTTATAGATAGATGCCGAGATACATTTATATGTTAAATAATGTGTATCCTAATTCACAAATTATAATGCACAAGTCATGGGATAATCGGTTCATGTATCTTTTCATAGCCTTGCATTCAATGAAAGGACTTTTGAGTTTTGCAGACTCATTGTAGTTGTTGATGGTGCGCATTTAAGTGGACCATATAATGAAACATTCCTCTCGATATACTGGATGGTGCAGATATATTTATTTAATGTTTTTTTAATATGTAATATTATTTAAATAAAATTGTATATGGAGATTTGTATTTAAACATTGAAAAAACAGAAATGAGTATTTTACACAATATGTATGTCATATAAAAAATCATATTAGTGTATACATCATAATTTGTGTAAACACACCATACTAATTTACTTTTATAAAATAAAACTTTTATATTGACCTTTGTTAATATTGTTGATACATAACATAGGATGCATATAACCACTTGCTTATGAGGTTGTGGATACTGAGAATGACAATTCATGGACGTGATTTTTCAATCAGTTTAGAGCTTCCTTCAGAGAGCGTGACAACATGTGTGTTGTATCATATATAAACAAAAGTATTATCAAAGTTGTAAGTGTTGTATGTCCAAATGTCCCACATCTTACCTGCATTTGATATCTTTAGAAAAATGTTTGCAGTCACTTTCGTAAGAGCAAAGTAAGTCGTAGAGATCTGTATTATTCAATGGCAAAGGCTCATAGAAAACATAATTTTGACTACCTAATGATAAAGATTGAAAAAGCTAATTCTATAGTGAAAAAATACCTACAAAAAGTTGGTTATGAAAAGTAGAGTAGGTGTCATTCACCGGTAAACAGAGGCTGGATGATGACTTCGAATATTATTGAGTATACTAATGGGTGTTTGGTTGAAGCCCGGGAATTGTCAATATTAGGATTCTTAGAGGAGGTGCGAATTTTATTTGGTTCTTGAAACTGTAAAAATAGTGAGATAGCTTCATATACGAACACGACTTTGGGTCAGAGGTTTGAAGAAATTTTAACTCTCAATGATGTATAAGTTACTCGGATGACGGTATGTTTAAAATTTTTATCATGCATTTAGTTGTAGTATTTTATTAACTTTGTAGTGTATTATGATTTTGTATTCCAAGATATTTTCAAAATGTTAGTCTGTTTGAATCTTTTTTTGTCCAGGTCAAAGCTTCCTCAAACTATATTTACTCAATTTATGAATTTGGAAGAAGATATATCGTCTACCTCGAAAGTAGCTCGTGAAGTTCTGGGAGGTTTCAAATAGATCAGATACCCTGTCCTCATGCTATTACTGTCTCAAAGTCTAAATATCTAAAGGAATTTGGGTCATACTACTCAAATTACTACAAGACAATCACTTTGGTGAAAACTTATGAATGTCCAATGATTTTAGTGTCAGATAAGAAGGACTGAAATATTACTAACAGTGTATAAGAGGAAGAAGTGTTGTCATCGATATATAAAAGACTACCAGCAAGACCTAATAAAGAAAGAAAAAAGAAATCAAGCAAAACTCTTTCATCAAGCACAAATCGTTGTGGCGCATACGAACATGAGGATCACAATAAAAGTCCTATAACTTTTTTTCAAAGGAGAAATAACTTATAGTTTTCCTCTACTTAAGATGATTAATCGCTCGATTATCATTTTCTACATTTATACTAATTTCTTGAACAATTTAAGTTGTTTGTTGCTGCGTTGACTTAAATATCAGTTTTCTTCACATTAACAATTTTGTTTGATGTATTTTTATTCGGTTGTATATGTGGTCGATGCGTTAATATGTTTTTCAATATGTAATAAATTTCTCGTACCACCTACCTATTTTACTGGTGAAACTGACATTAATATGTATTTATATATATATTTGTTATGTATTTGTAATGTTTTATGTACATAGCTGCTGTGTATAAACATTTATAAACAAAGCAGTGTTAGATAAATATTGTTATATACACATCATCGGCTTGTAAAACTTATATATATAATTTTAGTTACTTATGTAAATATGATTTTATGTATTGGTCTTATATCCATATATATATATTGAATTTGTGGTTGTTGATGTGTATTGTATATGAATCCAATATGAATTTACATTATAGTTATGTGTTATGTCCAAGATATTCCTAATGTATATTTAATTACACATACATCTTAAGTCTATGTATATGACTAGGTATAAATAGCAATTTTGATTGCTACTGTATTAATAATCATATGATAAATATGATAATGAAAGAGAATCTAATATGTTGAATCACTTTAGTATCTTGAAAATACTATATCCAACATAACGTATTTTTGATAAAAAATAGTTAGACTAATTAGCTATATGACAATGTATATATGACTGAATGTATATCGTAAGTTTGTGATGAATATATTTACATCCTATATAACACTTATATATATGATTTAGCTTGAAAAATACTATATCCATAAATTTGTTATAGATAAAAAATTATAAGATTATTGTATACAATCTTTTATAACACAATTACGTACGATATGTACGTTATAGCAATACTTAATATGCACAACACACAATATCATGTAGAATCAGTTTAGTCAATAATCCAAATATATTAGTCAATGTGTTATAATAACTGTGTACATACAAAACACCTAAATTAGTTTAAAAATTTAAATTCCTAACAAATTCACAGAAATAAAAAGTCTTCACCATATGCATCATTAAAACTACTCAATGCCAACTATTCCAGTTTCATTGGGTAGGGGGCATTTTTTGTTCTTGGTCTTGGAGTGTCGTCATTATTACTAACACAATATTTCCTTGCTTTTTGAAGACCGTAATTCTGAAGGAGTAATGCGTATTGCATACGATGATATTCTGCCTCAAAATCAATTGAAGGCACATCAATTTCGTCGCTTAGGTATTCTAAGTACCCAACAACAAACACTTTACAGCCCCTGTCATTCATACAATAAAACACGGTAATTTATATAACACATTGTTATTAATAGTTGATAAAAAATATAAAAGATTACTTACAAGCTGTTACATTATTGTTGCATAATGTTTTGCACATATTTAACCTCAAATAGGTGTTGATTCACTAACCGTGTCCTTTGGCTCATCTTATCCTGTATGTATCAAGATTTACCCAGTCTGTACATGATGTTTCTTCAAAAAATAATCGTCAGGTAAGTATTTTGGAAACATCATTGCCAACTTGTGAATCTCGAGTGATGGTTCCCTTTTACTTAGTTGTGATAGTGAGTCATAGATGTGTATATGTCTATCCTTGAGAGAAATAACAGATAATACCCAATGAAACTTTTCATTGCAGTACACAGTGGCGTTGTAATACCCCATACTCTTCTTAGCTTAAAATTCGTTCCTAGAATGTTAAGGGAGAGCTTAAAAGATGAATAATATTTATTATATGTGGAATTTTCAAGATTTGGGCTTTCCATTGTGTGAAAAATTGAATTAGCTTTCCATTGATACCAAATTTGCTCAATTTTGACACTCGATTGAGGAGTTAGAACATTTTTTTAAGTTTATAGTGTACAACCTGAGCAGTCACCGCGTCACGGAGGTGGTTAATTTCATAATTGTCATTTTCCAGTGGACCTCCGCGATATTGGCGCGTCGCAGAGAGGTCCATTTTTTCATTTTTCAATTTCCAGTAGTCCAACGCTATAGTGGCGCATCGCGTCGAAGGCCAAAATGACATTTCTATAGGGCACCGCAATGGTGGCGCATCGCATTAAAGTTTCAGGTCCCAATTGTCAAAATCCAGTGGGACAACGCGATAGATTCACATTGCAGAGGTCCCCAATTTTCCAATCGTCAATTTCCAGCGAGCTACCGCGATAGTGGCGCGTCGCTCTAGCCCATTAAATCGGGACCCAGTATCTTTTTTCAACTTCATTTAGGAGTTTTAAAATGGTATTTTGGACAATTCCCAAGCCCTCAATCCGTCAAAACACAAGATTATTCATACTCAAAGCACTTTGTGCTCATTATTCATCATTCTCTTCAACAGAAAAACCCTAAAGCTCCAAAGCTTCTTCTCCAAGAAATCAAGATCCTCCATAGATTCTCCAAGAAAGCTCTAAATTAAGGATTTCTTAAGCAAAGAACCCATCATCAAGAACTCAACAAGAATTCAAAATTCAAGGTTTTTTCATCTAAGCATCAATTAAGGTATTTGGGGTTTATGAACAGGGATCTTCTTCCATCCTTGTGCCCAAAACCAAGTTTTTACTTGCAATTTCATATGATTTTGAATATTTATACATAGATTTTTAAATTAGGGTTCATACCCATTATTTCTATTTGAAAGATTATGAGTTTTAAAGATATTTTGAAGATGAATTGCATGTCTATTTTCATATTTTCATGCCTATTGCAGTAAATTACAGATTTTGAGATGAATTATCATTGTTTTCATTATTAAGCATGATTATTATGATGTTTGGACATGAGGTTAATGTTTGGGTTATTACCCCAGATTGAATAATTTTATTTCAAGAAACATGATGCTTTAAGCATCTTATGAGCAGATTATTTACAGATTTTCAATAAATCTTTGATCTTTTGATCCTCAGTTTAGCTATGAAATCCACTTTATAGATTATTACAGATTATAGAATTCAGAATAGCTTGATTTGCAGATTTACTCAGATAATGATTAATTGGTTTTAGATAAACTCTTATGCTAGTTTTAAAGTGGATTTCCAATAGAATGAGCATAGCAAATAAAAAGGGATTAGTATTTAGCACCGAGAGAGAAGTGTGGGTTTAGCGCATTTTACTTCCGCAGCACTACATAGCCAACATAGATACAGATTATCAGATTATTCCCATTTCTATATGGACGATAGATTTAGCTTGTGATTGATCACATGGGTAGGCTATAATCCCTAGCAAGAGTATGACGCCTCTCCCCAACGTGAGGTTTCTTCCTTAGGAAGATGAGACGTTGGACTCCATATTGCTCGCATGGTTTATGTCGGTTAAGAGAACCTCCTTGCTAGTAAAAGATATACAATTTTTCAGATAAAGTATTTTCCCTAAAGTTTTAAAGCTTACAGACTACAGATTTTAGAACAGAAAAGCTTATAGAAACTAAGTGTAAAGGCTCACAGTCTTATTCAGATTATGCTTTACAAAAAAAAAAAGATAATAGTTACAGATTTCAGCTTTCAATTTTTAGAGTGAGTCCTTCTACATTTAGACAGTATAATTTAAAGGGAGAATACGAGTACAACTTTTAGAACTAAATGTTATAGATCACTAGATTTATAAAGCATTGTTATTCATGACTATTATTTTCAGTATTTCAGATATTTCACCTTATGTGAGTCATTTACATTTAGCATGTATTATTTTATAAATGATGATTATGAGATGTTGTTTTAATTCTGCATATCACCCCATATACTCAGTACATCCTCAAAGTACTGATCCACATATACGTCTATGTGCTACATTGTCTCATAATGTAGGTTCAGATGCTCAGTATCAACAGCGTGAGTAGTTCGAGCACCTCCATCTACATCCGACAGTTGGTGAGTCCTCATAGTTCGGGGACTTATTTAGATTTTATAGTTTATGAGATTTAGTATTTTATTCAAATAGTTCGAGTTTGCTGGGGGTTTGTCCCAGTGACTTTTTAGTTTAGTAGTAGAGGCTTACCAGACTACTAGTTTTGATACAGATTATTCAGTTTTGATGTTTCAGATATTAAGTTCAGATTATTCTCAGATATTATAGACAGTTTCCGCATTCTAGCATGACTTTTATGTCTATATTTTCATTATTATAAGATTTAGGCTCGGTAGTATGCAGAAAAGGATAGCTTAAGGCTACTCGTAGTCTTGAGAACCATGTGATATCTCGGAATCAGATTTTAGGGCGTTACGGGGGTACACCTAATCCACTAGGTACTATGGTAACCTAGCTGGAATGCAAAATCCCCTAATTATGTTTGTTATAGACTCTTCATTCTAGGCCACAATAACATATTGAGCATAATCCTGTTGCGTAGAAATTATGGTATCTGATCCATCAGAATAATATCTATGGTATATCTTCTCAATATATGATTTGAAAAAATAGCTTATTGTTGTAAATCTGTATTATTGATCACTTCTTGTCACAACTCCTTTTTACTAAAAAGATTTGATTTAAGTTTGAAAAGAGTTTTATTATTAAGTGACAAAAGAAAATAATTTGTTTCAAAAAGGACTTTAACAATCAAAACTCAGAGTTACCACTTGGAATAAATCGGGTGTGCCAAGTGACCTTTGAAAATCCTTTTTTACTATAATTTTTGATTCTTTTAAAACTGGTCTACAAACAGAGATTTCGATTAAGGAATTCTATTGACCGAGAGAAGGTGTTAGGCATCCCTCGATCCCGTGGTTTGACCACGGTTTCTTCATAGAGTATATCGGCTAGTACGACACTATGATATACATAACCAAACAAGACGCACAACACACTAAAAAATAAACAATCAAACAGTTAAAACTCCAAAATAGTGTCCAGTCCAATTTATTACAAATGGAAATAAAAATGCTAGAATTAAAACCCAAACTATTCTATATTAATCCTAAACTTGCTCTACCCGATGCCTTAAGCCTTGATCACGAACATCCTTTGTGTACATAATACTTTAAGGCATTCTCCGATGAATAAGTACAATGTGACATCGGGGCATTCCACTTCTCATGAATACATTTTTATGAAATGTGGTAAAAGTAGAGAAATCACTCAAACACAAACATTTACACATTCGATAATATAGAATCCTATGAGTTGCCTACCCTAAAACCTAAAATTTGCCTATCAATTTCTAAGCATAAAACATGATACTATCGAGTTCGACAAAATTAACATCCATTTCAAATCAAACCACAATTAGAGATCAAAGTCAATCAATATTAACTTCATTAATTTTTGATTCCTGTCTCAGCTTATTCCCAATTGAGTTTAAATCATTCAATTGTACAAATCAAGTGACCACTCAACCAATATCCATAATTATTTAGGATTCAAACACAATTGAATCAGATAAAACAAGGTGCAAACATCATGAATTCACCATTCGAAGTATCCAAAACTTAAAATTAATCGAGAATAAGATGAGAAATAGACCTGAATGTCACTTTCAATTAAAATTGCTCCTTATGACTAAAATAGCAATCAGAGTCTAAAATGGAACCTTAAACGGGTCTTGCCTAATCAGAGCTATATTGGTTATTTCTATTTTTCCGAAGATCTGGGGAGATTGATCGGCTGAGGGCGTTGCTATCATTGTCAGATCTGACAACAACTCTAGACACTGGAATAGTGAAAACGGTGATAGTAGAAGGTATATTTGGTCACCAATTTGGGGGATTTCCAGCAAAATTCAGAGCAACTCGTGGATTGCTGCAACTAATTTTGGTCGATGGTTTAGGAATTTTAGGTTGGTGATAAAGCTGATTTTAGCGTCGCCCAGTGGGATTGCTTCACCAGTGGGATTTTTTTGCCGATGGAGATGCGTTTTTGGTGAAATTTAATTGGAAAATCAGAATTCCCCCAAGCCGTGCAATTTGATTTTTTCCCATGTTTCCCCTTTCTTTTCCCTCTCGTAATATTATTCTCTCTCTCTTACTGTATCTATTTTCACTTTTTTTTCTCACGTTTCTACTCGACTTTGATCACTCTCTCGATCACTAGCTCTTTCTCCGATTCCCTTTTCCATCTCTTATTGTTTCTCTATTTTTTTCCAATTTTGCCTATTTTGGATTCTATTTTTAGTGGTTGTTGCTTCTCCGTCTCTATGGTGGTGTGTGTATGAGTATAAGAATTTATATTTGTTGTTATGATGTGTATGTAGATATCAACTCTGTGTGTGTGTTGTGTAGAAGAGAATATCTGGGTGTGTAGAGTGTGCGTCTATCAGTAGTGTGCATGTAATCCCCGTTAGTAAGGTATATGTGAGTATGTATATAGTTGTGCCAATGTGAGTCTATTGTAAGGGGGAAAACGTAATCCAAGGAAAAAGGAATGGGGATACGTGGGTCTGGGGTAGGGTAGGGGTGAGGTGATGAGGTGTCCAAATTAGTTATGGAAGTGGTGAATTTGTTGAGAATTAGTTAGTTTTGTTTTTAATGAAGGGATTATCACACGGGGTGAGGTACATGGTATAGTGAGGGTAAATGGGTAAATAGTACATGTTTTGAGGGACAAAATTATGTGTCAACATCATGCCCCTCTTTGGATGTAAACGCAAAGTGTTTTCAAACAAAAATGTAGACAACAAGACAAAATTTTGTCCCGATCATTATTCAAAAGAAAGAAACAGAAGGAAGAAATTTAATCGAGTCTTGATATTACACATTCTACCTATCTCAAGTTATGAGGGAGTCAAGTCATATGTGGCTCAAAGGGTTAAAAAGAAAGGACCATAACGAGTTGGAGAGTCGAGTGACGTCCCGCGATGTTTTAGTCCACGGCTCTGTCATTACATGAAAAATGAGAATTAAAAGTTAAAAAGATAGTTGAAATAACAAAAGTCCTAGCTATGCAGCTTTCCTAGACTCTTGACTTGAGTTTCTGATGCTTTCAAAATTGATAAAAGATCTGATCTTCTTTGGGTTGAACTTGAGAACAGATTATTTCTCCATGCAAAATTTGATGTTGGAGATGAACTTTAAAATTGACTATGTTCTATCGGTGGTACTTCTGAATTTGACTGTGAATTTGAAAATCTTCACCCTATTCTCCAAGCGGGCTCCTGATTTACATTTTCTTAACCTTGTTGCTTGGCTTTCAATTTCCTCGCCCTGTTCTCCAGGCGGGATTTTGAATTGCTATTTTTTCAATCTGTTGACTTCTAATCTTATTACCCTATTCTCTGAGCAGACTTTCCAGTTAAATTAATCACCTTGTTCTCCAGGAAAGCTCTGACTTTAAATTTCATCACCCTGTTCTTCAGGTGGGCTCTTGACTTGCAATTTCTTTCAATCTCAAAGTGAAAGATTCTTACTAAAAGTCCATCTTTTAGGATTAACGGCTCAAATTAAGAAGTGCAACTCCAAGCCATGAGACATAAAAGACCCAAATTAGAAAATGTGTCTCTTAGGGGTAAAAGATAATGAGTTTTACCATAATTGTGATTACCAAACCTGTACAGCAACACTGCTCTTGCATTTGCAGAAACAAAGAATTTTACCTCTGGATATTTGCGTGTTGAAGCCTTTGATTTGAAGGTAGCAATTGTTCCCGTTTCATACAAAGAAAACTTGTGAGTTCAAAATAGGGTGGTTGGCTTGCGACATTGGATTTTGAGCCGATTTATCTTGCACTTTTCCTATTAATTTTACTTTTAACAAATGGCATATGTTATTGACTTGTTGCACCATTGATCCAAACTCAGATTATTAAAAATGACTCAGAAATAAACACAATATCTCTATTTTGCTATATCTCTCAGATGAATTTTTCAAACCTTGGTATTTCTTTGATTCCCCAAACTTTCTTTCTGACAAAACTTTTTGTTGGTCTTGTTTCGACCTACAATCATGTTTATTTCATGTGCTAGCCTTTTGTTTTGCTTTGTGCAATTGAAGAAGTTAGTAGCAAGTTTTGAAATCCTTTCTCACTTGTTTTGACATAGACTTGACTCAAAGGTATGAAAAAATAATTTTTGTTTGAATGACAGACTCAAAAGGAAAAAAAATAGAAATATAGAAAAGAAAGAGAAGATAATGTTTGTCTCTTTTTGAAAATAAAGAAAAGAAAAATTTATCTGAAAAATGACAATCAATTCTAATGATTATGCCATGCATTTTTGGATTAAGATGTCCGATCTTTCCATTCAAACTTTCCACCAATTGTTTTTGAGTTAATGATCCTGAAACTAAGTTACTTTCTTTGGTCAATTGTACTTATAGACCTCTTTCAACTAGTGACACCTTGAAGGGTTTTCGTCAACAAGTCTCTCTCATTTTATTTCTCTCAGCTCACCATTGTCCTGTGGTATCCGTGAGGGTTTTCACTAATGCAACTCTCTTATTTTCATTTCTCTCAACTTACTATTGCCTTACGGTGCCCATGAGGGTTTTCATGAATAGGACTCTCTCATTTTTATTTCTCTCAAGATATCATCGTCTTATAGTTCCCATGGGAGTTTTCACCAATAAGACTCTCATTTTATTTTCTGTCAACTTACCATCGTCTTATGGTGCGCGTAAGGGTTTTCACCACTAAGACTCTCATTTTTATCTCTCTCTTGATTCTTTATCCTGAGGAAGAAAAATAGTACCCAAAATGTGTCATCATATCTATTGCATGCTTAGTCTTAACATTCTCAAAGATTGATCTGAAGGTCTTTCTTTGATTGTAACTTGACTTTTGGATAAGGTTAGAAAGAAAGGATGGCATGAGGCCCAAATGACACTTGAGGTGGGGTAGGACTTACAACTTTTGGATTTGACTCAAACAATGAAGACTAACTCATGCCCCATTTTCTTTTAATTGGGTCATTCTAAATTGTTCATTTGGTTGGACCGAGCCCAGAGTAGGACAACCTACGTATCTCACTCACAAGAGAGGAGAATCAGGTCACACGTAGTTCCAACAACTTGTTCTTTTGCTTGATTCAGATTTCTTTTCTTTTCTCTTTTTTTTTTATTGACTCTTTTTCTCTTTGAGACTTTTTTTGACTCTATTTTTCTTGATACTCTTCTCTTTTCTTTTTTTTTTTGAACTCATTTTTTTTAAAACTTTTCTAACTCTATTATTTTGCTCGACACCATTACTTTTGAACTTTGCTGACTCTATCTTTATTCCAAAAGAGGGATATAAAAGAAAAGATGGTAATAAAGCTCAAATGGGGAAAGGATGACACCACGTTTGGATAACAGAATAAAATGTCTTCGGCATATCAGTCCTTGAAAATGCAAGTGTTTTGCGGAAATTTTTACTTTTGAAGAGAGTCGCCACTTAATTTTGAAAAGGAATTAAGAAACCTTTAGAGAGTTACTTCAAACGATTCAAAACAGGAAAATCATTTTAAGTTAGAGATTCTAGATAAGCGGTTCCTATTAACGTTTTAGGAAGCTGTTAGGCACCTAAAACGTCCGCTAACTTGCGGTTGTCCGGACTGTTTGAAAATCGTCTTTTGATTAACTTCGAAAAGATTAATTTGTTGAAATAGTGATTTGATTTTTTCAAAAAAAAAAAAGACTTGTGTAAAATAGATTTAAGCGACTTAGTAGGGATTTTAACTAAGTCTAAACAAAACTAATAGACAAATAAACACATAAAAGGGGAAGGGAGGAGAAAGTAAAGGATTTAGGCCATTAGGCTCAAATCAACGAGACCTGTCCTAGTCTAATTGGGCTTGCAACCTATTTCACCTGTCGTAAACTATTTTTCGAGCCTTTGGCTCGAGTCTTGCTTCACCTGTATTAAATACAACTTTGGCTTCGAGGCCTAAATGAATGAATAAATAAATGACTAAATGAATAAATAAAAAGAAGACAATAATAAAAATTGAGACTTTTCAAGTCTTTTAGTGACCTC
>NC_061114.1:14755343-14766730 GCF_002878395.1 Capsicum annuum | reverse complement strand
TATTTTTTTTCCTTTTCCACCAATGTGGGAGAAAAGTATTTATAGGAAAGGATAGAGATTTATTTCTTGTCATCTACCAATGTGGGAGAAAAAGAATTTAGGGGGGTTTTTCGAATGTAAAAATTAAAGATAAGGTGAGGTGAAAGATAATGTAGGGGGAAATCGTACAATGTAGTACAATCTTTGAATTTCAAAATTGGAAAAGGACAAAGTTGGGGGGAATAGTACAATTTGAATTTATTTTTTGATGGGAATTGGGTAAAAGTTATGAGAGTTCTTGAGAATTTTGGGGTTATTTAAAATATAACCCCAATTGGAATTTAAAATTTAGCCATATTTATTTATTTTGACCAAATTAAAAACTAATTGACGAATTGCATTGCAATTATGATAAATTTTCGATTATTGTCAAATCTAATAGATTGGCTAAATTAAATTAAAATTCGATAAGAATGAATACCTTTTTTTTCTAATCCCGAGCTTCTTGATTTAATATAATGAATGCATATTTATCCAAATAAATTATTTTTGAGAATAAATTATATTTAAATTAAGATTTTAATCATTTGAATTTATTTTCAAGATAAGCCTTTCGATATTTTGTAAAATAAATATTTAAGTAAAAAATTATATAATCTCGTAAAACTGAACACGGTAGTATATAATTGCTACTTAAAATGACAAAATATCGTACGAAAAATATTTTAAGTTTTTTTTTATTTGGATGAAATAATTATTTTGGTTTATTAAAAACTGAAGAAATTCAGGATTAAATTTAGTTATGGAGGGCAAAACTTAGGTGTCAACAGCTGCCCCCTCCCTTTGGGTAGGGTGACTGTAAGTAACCCTGGGCAAAGGAAGGTTGACGTTCCTAATTTTTGTCCAACCATAGATTCGAATCTAAAAGAGGTTGGTTTTCGCACGAGTTTCATAGAGTCATGGCCGGACCTCGGTGTTAGATTTCCTACATATCTCAGGTTACATGAGAATGCAGGCCACTTGTAGTTCATAGAGCTTGATTTAAAGCACGATTTTCAAAAAATTTACAAGTTATCTCAACTTTAGAGTGTTTGATAAAACTGAGAAACTGGGGAATAAAGGGATTAGGGGGAGGTTGGAATGCAGTTGAGTTTTCTATATAGATCCCAGCCTACATATCCCCAAGATTTCAGGGAATCAGACTGCTTGTAGTTCGACTCAATTGATAGAAAAAACAGTCTTTTATTTCAGATCATCTTTGGCTCAGAATGAGTGACAAGTTGATCGAGGGTTAGAAAAGAGGCTTGTAACCTCTTAACCATAAATGTGGGATCCTTCACATCCATATTCAAGAACTTACCTGGACATAATTTCCAAAACTCTAAGTGTGTTGCCACCTGAATTTGAAAAAAAAAGAAGAAGGTTACCGTCGGCATGAGTTTAAAAATATCCCAAAGGTGAAGCTGAAACCAAAATATTCTGAAATACCCACATGCCTTCTAACAGGGGTGTGGTTGGATGGTGGTGGTGATCATCTTTTAGCTCACATCCAAAGATTTTGACGTCCCTCTTTAGACTATATCCCGTTTTACTGCTAAGAAAGAGTTCCACGTTGTGTTGTGTCCTACCTGAAGTCGTCCGCACCTGTGGTTTTTATTTGAGATTTTCATCCTCTCGGATGCTCTCAACAATGCTTCAAGCAAAAAGTGTTAGTACTAAACATAATTGACGAAAGAGGTATGTAGTCTTTTACCATATCTCCACTTGAGTTGTGGCCTAAAAAGTGAAGTCATCCTTTATTGTACCAATATCACTTGTTGTATGTGGCATGATAACCTCTCCGGTTGTAGCCGATGATCGATTTATAAATTTTTCCTAAATTGTCAATCTTTAAATTATCTTGTGCATTATTTGATGTTGGATACGAGGCGACTTACAGATATTCTTTAAATTTCTAGCTTTTAGGTAATCCTGCACATCATCCGACTTTGGATAAGAGATGACTTACAGATATCCCTCCAATCTCTAGCTTTCATGTGCTCCTGCACATCATCCGATCTTGGATACAATATGACTTATAGATAATCCCTCAAATTAATCATCTTTGAGTAATCCTGGACATAATCGATCTTGGATATGACGCGGCTTATAGAGAACCCTTGGACGTATCAATTTGACAATCTTGCATATCTTTCGGTAAGGATTTAGTTGCGACTTACGGATAACCTTTGAACTATCAACTTTTGGGCGTTGCACACTTCCTATTAGGATGTTATTGTGGCTTACAGATGACCTACAGGCTATCAACTCATAGGTGATCTTGCACACTATCCTATTTCAAATAATATGACTTAGAGATGACCTTCAAATTGTCAATTGCTAGGAAATCTTATATATCAGTCATCCTTAGATAGCGACCTAAAGGCGTCCCTCCAAATCGTGTGCTCTTAATGTATTCAGATGCTGATTCATAAAAAGATGATGATATCCTCGATGCCAGTGTTGTGTCTAGCATGTCGACAGATATATTGAATGTTGATGATATCCTCGACGCCAGTGTTGTGTCTAGCATGTCGACAGATATATTGAATGCTGATAATATCCTCAACGCCAGCGTTGTGTCTAGCGTGTCAATAGATATTGAATGTTGATGATATCCTCAACGCCAGTGTTGTGTCTAGCGTGTTAATAGATATTGAATGTTGATGATATCCTCGACGCCAACGTTGTGTCTAACGTGTCGACAAATATATTAGATGTTGATGATACCCTCTAAGCCAGCATTATGTCTAGCATGTCAACAGTTATTGAATGTTGATGATATCCTCTACGCCAGCATTGTGTCTAGCGTGTCATCAGATATTGAATGATGATGATATCCTCAACGCCAGCATTGTGTCTAGCATGTCAACAAATATTGAATACTGATGATATCCTCGACGCCAGCATTGTGTCTAGCGTGTCGACAGATATATTGGATGCTGATGATATCCTCTACGCCAGCGTTGTGTCTAGCGCATCGACAGATATTACATAATGATGATATCCTCAATCTAGCGTTGTGTCTAGCGCGTCAACAGATATGTAATGGCCTTTGCAGCAATGATACATGATGGCCTTTGCGGCAATGATATGCAATGGCCATTGTGGTAGTGATAAAATGATTTTACCTGGCTTCATTTGTCAGTGTCCTGCTTTCTACATGTACCTGTACTCAAGGAAGACAATTAGTAGACACAAAGTGGCTTTTACTAGCGACTATTTTTAGGAAACTTCTAAATACAATACGTGTAAAGAAGACAAAGTGCTTTTGTTTGTCGCCTACGATCTCAAGAAATGAGATGGACAAATCAAAAGGTCCTCAATAAATGGGCATTAAACCTATTTTTAGGGCTGCCCTAAAATACCTTTCTTGGGCATTAATGATCTGTTGTGGCTCCCAATTTGCTCGGGAATTTTTGAAAGAGACTCTCATTTTGCGTATTGATCCCTGCATGCACAGATAAATGATTAGTTAAATGAAATTACTCCATGTTGACCTTCTTCAATCCTTGATTTGCTCCTTGCCATCTCTTGGGCATTCCACCATATTGAGACCTTCACCCTGACACTCTATCCCAAATGATGTCTAGGCAAGTACTAAGTAAGTGAATCGTAAGATTTTTGAAAATAGTCTTAAATTTTTGAAAATAATTTTGAAAACTTCTGTAAAATTTTAGAAAATTTCTGCCAGTCATGTCATGTACTAGCTTAATGAATGTCTTCCTCGCGGTTCTGACTATATCCGATGGATGGTTTTCAAAACTCATGATTATTGTTGGAGGGTTTCTTCAAGTAGTTTTATCATAGCCAAAAATTGAGTCTACCCAGACTTTGTTACAGTTGATGGTTTCCAAAGCCTTAACCTCTGGTGCTGGGGAATTTGGAATATGTTCCGGCATTTGGTGGAAATTTTGAGGTCTTTCTCAAAATTTCTGCCCCAGTTTAAACTTGTTTGAGATAATACCAATCTGAGCGGATCTGAAGTCTTTGCTGATCTTTATTCACTTTGTTGGATGTTGATCTTCTCTTGTGAATTTTTGAGATTCCTTCTCGAAAATTCTGCCCCAGTTTTCCTTTCCTAGGGTTATATGACCGAGCCGTTGGGGCGCCTACGTATCCCGGTGAAGCAGAAATCAGGTCAAACGTAGTTTAGGCTACGCTAGGGATATACAAAAGAAATCAATGGGTTGACTGAAGCCGACATAGGCCGCCTACATATCCCTTTTATTGGTAATTCAAGTCATCACGTAGTTCATACTTAGGGGGGAAAGGATAAATTTTCCTAAGGGTTGACCGAAGCCAACATAGGCCGCCTACGTATCCCTTTCTTGGGAATTCAGGTCAAACGTAGTTCGTGGATAAAAGGAAAGGATTCTAGGTAGTTACACACTAGCAAACAACATTATTACAAAGGTGATTCCAAACAAACTAAGAAAACACAAAAACTAGAACATCATTCAAACATAATATCTCTTTACCGCATCAAAATTGATTGGTTTGGTCCACTCTGTGCCATCCATCTCAGACAAAATCAGAGCTCCTCTAGATAGCACCTTGCGAACTATGTATGGCCCTTACCAGTTTGGAGCAAACTTGCCCTTGTACTCCTCTTGGTGAGGGAATATTCATTTGAGAACCAGTTGCCCCACTTCAAATACTCAAGTTCTTACCTTCTTATTAAAGGCACAAACTATTCTGTGTTGATACAGCTGACCATGGCATACAGCGGCCATTTTCTTTTCATCAATTAACATGAATTGTTCATAGCGAGCACGGATCCATTCTTCGTTACTCAGTCCAACTTCCTGAATAATCCTTAGGGAAGGTATTTTGACCACAGCGGGTATCACAGCTTCATTCTTGTAAACTAGTAAATAGGGAGTTGCTCCTGTGGAGGTTCGAACTGTTGCTCGATACCCTAGCAAGGCGTAAGGTAACATCTCATGCCATGATCTATCATTTTCGACCATCTTTCTCAAGATCTTCTTGATATTCTTGTTAGCAGCTTCTACGGCTCCATTCATTTGGGGACGAAACGCTGTTGAGTTGTAATGCACAATCTTGAACTGATCACAAATTTCTTTCATCAAGTGACTGTTCAAGTTTGCCCCATTATCAATAATAATCAATTTCGGCACTCCGAATCGGCAAATCAAGTTATTACTGATGAAATCTGCAACCACTTTCTTAGTGAAGGCTCTGTATAAAGCAATTTCAACCCACTTAGTGAAATAATCGACGGTGACTAAAATAAATCTATGTCCATTTGATGCCGATGGCTCTATTGGTCTGATAACATCCATGCCCCAAGCTATGAAAATCCAAGGAGAATTCATTGTGTGAAGCTCGTATGGAGGCATTCGAATCAGATCTCCGTGTATTTGACATTTTGGACATCTCTGCACAAACTTACTACAATCATTTTCCATAGTCATCCAGAAGTAACCGGTTCTCAGGATCTTTCTGGAAAGGATAAACCCATTTATGTGGGGCACACAAACTTCAGCGTGTACCTCGTTTATCAACTTATTGGCTTCTGCCGCATCGACGCATCTTAGCAATCCCAAATTAGGAGTCCTCCTAAAAAGAATTTCTCCACTTGGAAAGTAATTCTTTGCCAAACGCCGGATTTTCTTCTTTTGGTTGTTACTAGCCTCTTCAGGATATATTCCAGATTACAAATACCTCTTAATGTCATAGTACCAAGGCCTTTCATCAGGCTCCTCTTCCACGTGTATGCAATGCTCGGGTTGCTCCTTCAGGCTTATTTCCAAAGGATCGATGTAACTCTAATCCGGGTGCTGAATCATGGAAGATATCATGGCCAAAGCATCAGAAAACTCGTTTTGTGTCCGTGGGATATGTCTGAAATCAACATTCTTGAATCTTCTGCATAATTCTTGCACCAGCTCCACATAAGGAGTAATCTTGGAGTTTTTGACCACCCATTCTCCCCGTACCTGGTGAATCAGCAAATCTGAATCTCTAATGGCTAGCAATTCACGAACACCCATATCAAGTGCCAATTTGAGCCCCAAGATGCAAGCTTCATATTCAGCCATGTTGTTGGTGCATGGAAAACGTAACTTAGCAGTTACCGGATAAAGCTGGCCCATTTCTGACACCAAAACTGCTCCAATTCCTGAACCTTTGAAGTTGACCACCCCATAAAAAAATAGCCTCCATCCGGAGTAGATTTCCATGATATCTTCTCCTACGAACAAAACTTCCTCTTCTGGAAAGTATGTCTGAAGTTCCTCGTATTCCTCATCAACTGGGTTTTCAAGCAAAGGATCTGCTAAGGCTTGCCCCTTGATTGTTTTTTGTGTTACATACACAATGTCAAACTTACTCATCAATATTTGCCACTTGGCTAGCTTTCCTGTAGGCATGGCCTTCTGGAATATATACTTCAATGGATCCATTTTCGAGATGAGGTAAGTTGTGTAGGATGACAGATAATGCCTCAACTTTTGTACCGTCCAAGTCAAAGCACAACATGTCCTTTCTATAAGAGTGTAACGGGCTTCATATGGTATGAACTTTTTACTCAAGTAGTAAATGGCTTTCCCTTTCGTGCTGGTCTCATCAAGTTGCCCGAGGATGCATCCGAAAGCATTTTCTGAGACTGACAGGTAAAGCAATAATGGAATTTCTTCTCTCGGTGGGACCAAAACCGGTGGTGCAGATAAGTATTCCTTGATGCGATCAAAAGCTCTCTGACATTCTTCTGTCCACTCATTCAGTGCATTTTTCTTCAACATCTTAAGAATTGGCTCCCATATGACTGTTGATTAAGCAATGAATCTACTAATGTAATTCAGACGACCAGGAAACTCATAACTTCTTTCTTGGTCCTCGGCGGTGGCAAGTCTTGAATTGTTTTGATTTTGGATGGGGATATCTCGATGCCCCTTCTGCTGACTATAAACCCCAGCAACTTCCCCGATGGCACACCAAAAGCACACTTAGCAGGATTTAACTACAAACTATAACTTCTTAATCTATTAAAGAATTTCTCCAGATGATTTAGATGATCTGAACTCTCACGGGATTTGATAATTACATCATCCACGTACACCTCAATCTCCTTATGAATCATATCATGGAAAATCATCGCCATGGCCCTCATATATATCGCACCTGCATTCTTGAGACCAAACGACATTATGTTGTAATGATAAACACCCCAGGGCGTAATAAAAGCCATTTTTCCTGCATCTTTCTCATCCATCAGTATCTGATGATAGCCGGCGAAACAATCAATGAATGACTGCATTTCATGTTTCACACAGTTATTGATGAGAATGTGGATGTTGGGCAATGGAAAATTATCTTTAGGACTGGATCTGTTCAAGTATCTATAGTCAACACAAATTCGAATCTTGCTGTCCTTCTTTGGCACAGGGACGATGTTGGCCAACTATGTCGGATATTTTGTGACCTCGAAAACCTTAGACCGAATTTGTTTGGTCACTTCTTCCTTGATCTTTAGACTTAAATCTGGCTTGAATTTTCTCATTTTTTGCTTGACTGGATCAAACTCAGAATTTATCGGCAATTTATGTGACACAATGCTGGTGATCAACCCTGGCATATCATCATAGGACCAAGCAAACACGTCGATATACTCCCACAACAGGTGGATGAGCTCTTCCCTTTGTGGCACCGCGAGGTGGACACTGATACTGGTCTCTTTGATTTTATCGTGATCTCCTGAGTTGACTGTTTCAGTTTCTTCCAGATTGGGTTTTTCGCGATTCTCAAATTCCTCCGTATCCTTAACTAATCGTTCCTCATCATCGTCCTTTCAACCATCATCGTCCCCTTCATTTTGTTTGTTCAGGCTTTGACATGACACAATATTGGCAGGTTTTAAGCTACTGTTACTGTAATGGACAAACAAACTAAGTTAGATGATAAGAAAATAACAAAACATATGACTAGGAGCATTTTAGAACTAATATAGTTTTCCAAATAAATGAAGGCCTTTTCATTAAAATTTGAGAAATAATTACAACACCATGGCTTGTGACTTGCACAAATACAAGCCCTCGCCTTTTTTAAAAGTAGTAAGATACGAAAATAAAGTTTTGAGATATAAAATTTGGATCGCAGGGCCTCCTCCAAATCATCATCGATTTCAAAACTATTAGTAATTGCCCTTTCATCTACCACGATGGGCGACAGGTTATGAGTGGAGTGGAGGTCCAATTTTGCAAACCCTCCCCTAGCGCAATCTGCTTCACCCCGCTGGACTCTGGGAGATCTTCTAGTACAGCATTGAATCCTTCAAACAAATCTCCTATCCCATCCCCAAGACCATCATCATCTGACATCTCTCGTATGGGAAATGACTAAAACAGGAGTGTCAAGGGCCTAAACAGACTCTTATGCTCAGAGCTTCTCTCTGGGATCGCAATAGTCTCGATAATTACTTGTAAATTCTTGCCCAAGCCTCGATCAAGTTTGAACCCATTTCTTAACATCACGGTTACAATCATTTTGTAGACAGAAGGCATTGATATTTGGGGTGTCGAATCTTTTTCTGCAGCTTTTACAATTTCCACTGTATAGAAACTGCTACCTTTTGGAACATCTTCAATCACCGGCACATAACCATTGGGACGGTTCGCTCGACTTTCTTCTCCTTGGATGGCTGTTTTATGATCTTTCTAAATGAACTTCAATAATTGATGAAGGGGTGATAAAATTGCCTTTGCCCCGTATATCCATGGTATTCCCAAAAGCAGGTTGTAGCTAGGATGGATATCCATAACATGAAACTTAGTGTTAAACTCAGCAGGCCCCATTTGGATGTGCAAATCAATCTCTCCGATGGTATCTCTCTGCCCTCCATCGAATGCTCTCACATTTACAAGGCTTTAACGAATTTTCCCCAGATCATAGCCCATTTGGACCAGCGTGAAGAGGGGACAAATATTCACACCAGATCCGTCGTCTATTATACCAAATTAATTGTATAATATAGACAAATGACGGTGACATGCATGGCTTTGTTGTGCATTGCTCCTTCAAACGGAAACTCTTCATCACAGAATGATATGCGATGGTTCCCCACAATGTTCTCTATCATCGCAGCTAAATTCTCAACGCTCGTTCCTGTGGGAACATACGCTTCCTCCAAGACCTTCGACAGAGCCTGTCGGTGGTGTTGCGAGCTCAATAATAGTGCCAAGATAGAGATTTAGGCCGGCGTTTTCTCTAAGTGTTTGACAATTGAGTAATCCCTTGGTTGCATACGCCTCCAAAATTCCTTAGCCTCTCCTTCAGTGATTGGCCTTTTCTGTTAATCTTTCTTGTTGGTCAATTCCTTAGGGATGTAACATCGTCCTGATCGTGTCATCCCTTGGGCAGCGGCGGTTTGCACAATAAATTCCTTTTTTGGAGGGGGAGCATACACTTGAGTTGGTGTAATCATCACTATAAATGGGGCTTTCTCGTTGATACTTAAGGCAGCTACAACTTTCTCTATCTTTCCTACTTCTTCCACCCTTTTGCGCTTTTCAGAGTTTACCTGAGTAATGGTCTTGCCAGATTCCCATTCGCCTTCTATTTTAATCATGTTAACAGTAGATCCCCCATGGTTGGGCAGTGGATTACTGCTGATATTTAGAGTATCTGCCTGGAGCGTGATGACCTTTTGATCAATCAGATCTTGGATTCTGTGTTTCAAGATAAGACAATCCTCGGTACTTTGCCCTGCTGCCCCTGAATGAGGCTCAATTTTGATCAGGGTGATAAAATCGGGAGCTAGGATTGACAAGCTTTGGCTATACTGGTTGCAAATGACCTGTATTCTTCAATCTTTCAAACAATTGGGTGTGACTTTCAGCTAGTGGTGCGAAGTTTCGGGGAGGTTTCTTTTTGTGGTTTGGACGCTGGGGTTTATACGGGCTTAAGTTTGTATGAGGGCGTACTTAGTGGTAATTTGGAGGTGTTTGGAAATTTGTTCGGCTATTTGGGGGAGTAGTTTGCAAATGAGACTGATAATTTGAAGGTGGAACTGGGTATTGGGGAAAGATATTTGGCTATGGAGATTGGTATGATGGTGGGATGTTTGGGAGTGGAGTTTGGTATTGGGGGTGGACATAGAATGCGTACGGAAGGTTAGGTGATGGCGCGGAAGATAAAACGTTTCTAGAATTGAACCGTTGTTTCAATTTTGTAATAGAATTGGCAGAAACCCCACCTACCTCTTCCTTCTTCTTCTTAGAAAATATGGCAGTTCCAGATGATGTCGGGGTTTTGGCAATTTTTCCTGTCCGAATACCTTCCTCTAATGATTCTCCTATTTTTACCAAATATGCAAAGGTCGCTCTGACAGCGGACACCATCCTGGTATAATATTCTCCTTCTTGAGCATGAGAGAATACGGATACCATTTCCTCCTCGAACATGGGGGGTTGCACTTTGGCAGCTTCTTTTCTCCAACGAAAAGCATGAACCGATCAAGAACTATTTCAATGTTGAATGCGAACTGGTCAAGGAAACTCTTGGCCAATGTCCTCCAACCAGTCCACCTTTTTGGCTCCTGAGACATGAACCACTCCAAGGCTTCACCATTTAAACTTTAACTGAATAGGCGCATTAATAACGCTCATTTTTTCCTATCCCTACTAGTTGCTCACAGTACCTTCTTAGATGGGCCATTGGATTTATGGTACCATCAAACTTAGGGACCTTGTATCCTTCTGGTAGGTCTACTCCTGGGTGAACACACAAATCGTCATACCCCAAACCGTCGTGGTCCTTGGCCCCGTGAGACTCTTTCATCCACATGATCTCTTCTTGCATGGCTAGTAAATTCCTTTCATGCTGGGCCCTCTATTCCTTCTCCTTCTCCTCGTAATGGTCCATCTCGAGGTTAGAAAGGGGTTCATAAATATCAGGGGATATGATGGCTTGGATTTGAAGACGGGTTCTGTGGGGTTGCGGATGGACTTTGTGGATGGTAGGCATCTGGATTATTTTCACGATTAGTGTTTTGGACAAATGGAGGAGCGGAGCCGGATGATACGTTAGTTGGTTGGTCCCTGAGAATAGGGGTACTGAGGGGAGGGATTTGGAGTGGAGTCCCGTGTCCCCCGGAGCAGGGGTATTGACGGTGATGGCCAAGTTAGCCAATTCTCGAGTGCGATTTATTTCCTCCTGAAGCAATTCTAATTTTCTTGCAAGTTCCGCAATTATCTCATTCTGTTCCGCTATCACATTATCCCGGATAGCCAGGAGCTTTCTTCGTCATTTTCTGTCATTTATGAATGATGGTCCGAGGAGGAGATTTTCTGTGTTTTCGATCGGGTGAAGTAGGGATGTTCTGCCAGTTTATCAACACGGAGTAATTT